>NW_026420647.1:0-796 GCF_001194135.2 Octopus bimaculoides
TTTCTCTATCATCTGTTGACTCACGTGCAACCGAGACTTTTTACATAACCCACTGATTTCATACAAACTACACATCTTATTTCTCTCCGTGATACAAATTTTTCAAGCAATTTATAATCCATGAAGACTTATACTCTTTACTTAAACTTCGATCTAAAGGGTAATATCTGCGCATATAGATTCCACTTGTTTTCTGTTCGTCTTTCTTGCCCAGATGTAATCAAGGAAGATTTCCAGCAACTCTGGTCTTTCTTATCCATTTCTTCAAATTCATCTGCTTCCTCCATTGCACTCCAAATTCCTTCAGTCTCCAACAACTTTTCGACCATATCTCCTTCTATATTGAGGACATATATTTCACTTCGTCCCTCATCCTCATCGACTCCAATGTTCACAACTCTTCTTGGATCTATTACCCATTCCCTACCGTTGCCTGCAGTGCAGGATCCAAATCTTTCACAACCCTATATGTCGACTAGTTTCATCCTTTTTATGCATCCCAGACTGATCAAAGATTCTCAAAATACCCTTATGCCTTTTCCATCTCTAAACCTAACCTTTGTCAGACCAGCACCATCTCTGCACTTATTGAGTCGTTGGACCACTGCCTTATCGCGACTATCCATCACACATACAACACGACGCTCGTCTACATCCCGGATACTAAAGTACTGCAAATCAGATGCCTAGTTATCTAACAATAGTTAGCATAGATCTGCCAGAAGTACTGTCAGATCTATGCTAATTACTGGCAGCACGTGTTCTTCATGCTTCACTCATCAGAAACAGCTAAGCG
>NW_026420648.1:0-361 GCF_001194135.2 Octopus bimaculoides
AAATTCTTAAACTTGCATACGATAGTTCAGAAATTTGATAGATAGATAGAGAGAGAGAGGGGGGGAGAGGGAGAGAGAGAGAGAGAACATAATTCAAAAGTTTCAGATAAGAAAAAATTGGTTATTCTATTAACGTTTTACTCACAATATACAATTACTGGCTTATTTGCACAATACACACACCTGTACAATATACTCAATTAAGAGATCGATATAATTCATCTACAGCGTATATTTACAGTTAATGGATAATGAGAAAGGATGTGGTAAAGGATTGGTAGACGAGGAATTCAGCTGCTGCGGAAAGGTGCTTGCTAGTTACATCGGGCTCAGAATCCACCAAGGGAAGGTATGTCAGAAG
>NW_026420649.1:0-728 GCF_001194135.2 Octopus bimaculoides
CTTTCTAAGATCTGCGGAATCTAAAAAATATTCTTCTGAAAACGTGAGGAAGAGAAACATCATCTTCGTCTCCATCACTTTAACATCCAGTTTTCAATGCTTGCATGGGTCAGATGGAAATCATCGAAGCAGATTTTCTATGGCTGGATGCCCTTCTTGTTACCAGCCCCCACCCGTTTCTAAGTAAGGTAATATTCTCCTGTAACCAGACAAGTTCTTGTAGAATATTGGGAATGAATGACACTGCTTGTATGACAGGGACTCTCATTTACAAATATCATGGGATGTGAAAACAAGGACATGGACACACACACACACACACACACACACATCATCATCATCATCGTTTAACATATACATATATACATATATATATACTTATGTGATGGACTGCTTTCAGTTTCCGTCTACCAAAACCATTTGCAAGGCTTTGGTTGACTCAAGGTTATAGTAGAAGACACTCAATGTTCTACACAGTGGGACTGAACCCGGAACCTTGTAAGTTGGAAAGCAAACTACTTACCACACCACATAGCCACATCTGATTCCAATTCAATCCCCCCCCCCATCAGATCTATTCTAGCACAGAAAAACAGGTGTTAATGAACAAAGTTAAGTAGTGGTGTGTTAACGATGAATGAGTAATTAGCAAGAGGTGTGCAATGTTGGACTTGATTGAGATCTTATGCAAATTTTGAAGAGATTATATGAGAGAGAAAGTGTCATAC
>NW_026420649.1:1630-2685 GCF_001194135.2 Octopus bimaculoides
GCCAAAATTTGAAACCATTATTATTATTATTATTATTATTATTATTATTATTATTAATGTAGCGAGCTGGCAGAATCGTTAGCATGCTGGGCAAAATGCTTAGCGGCATTTCATCTGTCGTTACATTCTGAGTTCAAATTCTGATGAGGTCAACCTTGCCTTTCATCCTTTTGGAGTCAATAAATTAAGTCCTAGTGAAGCGCTGGGGGTTGACGTAATCGACTTAACCCTCCCCCTAAATTTCAGGCCTTGTGCCTATAGTAGAAATAATTTTAAGGCAGCGAAGCCCTTTTGGCTAATAAAGAAATAATTATGGGGCAGTGAACCAGCAAAATTGTTAGAATACTGAGCAACATTTTGCCTTTTATGTTCTGATTTCAAATTCCACCAAAGTCAACTTTGCCTTCCATCCTTCTGAGGTCCATAAAATAAGTACCAATTAAATACTAGGACCAATGTAATTGACTGGCCCCTTCCCCCAAATTGCTGGCCTTGTGCCACAAAATTTGAAACCAATATTTATACACTATTGTTTATAGTTTTATCTACATCAAGTACAACCTTTAAAAAAATACCAATTATTTCACGTTCACTCAAAGTTTCTAAATTCTCATACCGTAAGCAATAAAGCTTTTTGTTTTATGCATGTCCTGTTGCAGGGTTTGTTTTACTAAATAAAAATTGAGCTCACATTGTTTTTTATATATTTTTTTGTTTTACTAAAATGGTCCATAATTTGAACCTCTTAAAAACAACTAACTGCTTTGTGTTTGGTGGCACTTGCTTATTTTGTTGCTCAGTTGGCCCCATAGCATCCCCTGGTACCTTTTTTTCTTTAACAATGCGACTAAAAACAAAATACTAACAATCCTGTATTTATTACTGTTATAAATGTTTTTATCTGTCAAATGCTTATAAAATGTTATCCCACGTCCATGTGTTTGTTTTAATTACCCCATGGTATGACAGTTATATCTCTGTATTTTTAATAGTATCACACTCTGTAAGGCGACAAGCTGCCAGAAACGGTAGCACGCCGGCCGAAATGCTTAGAG
>NW_026420650.1:0-362 GCF_001194135.2 Octopus bimaculoides
TGCCTGCCTGCCTGCCTGCCTACTTGTCTGTCTGTCTGGCTATTTATATCTATCTATCTTATCAATCTATCCTTCTATCTGTTTATTTATCTATGTATTTATTTATCTGTCTAACTTATCTTTCTTTCTATCTATCTATCTATCTATCTATCCATTTATCCATCAATCCATCCATCTGTTTACCTATCAATGTATGTATGTATGTATGTATCGGCATGTCCTTCGGATATATTGGGTAACCATGCATACGTGTACAATAAGTGAATAACACACGCTCACACTCATTTGTGTGTATATGTGTGCGTGAGTATTATTCATTAGATAGATAGATAGATAGATAGATAGATAGATAGATAGATAGA
>NW_026420651.1:0-293 GCF_001194135.2 Octopus bimaculoides
TATACAAGCGCAGGTGTGGCTGTGCGCTATGATGCTTGCTTCCCAACCACGTAGTTCCGGGTTCAGTCCCATTGTGTGGCACCTTGGACAATTATCCTCTACTATATCTTCTGATGCATCTATTTTCATTGCTAAATGACAAAGGAGTTGTCTCAGGGGCAATGGGTTGCTATTCCTGGCAAAATGAGAGACCACGTGGAACCCACTTTCATGAAATAATGTATGGTATTGCGCAGTTATTGAGCTGGTTACTACTACTACTACTACTACTACTACTACTACTACTACTACTA
>NW_026420652.1:0-203 GCF_001194135.2 Octopus bimaculoides
ATATATCTGTATATATATAAATATATACATATATATATGTATATATATGTGTATGTGTGTGTATGTATATACATGTATACATGTATATATATATATGTATATATATATGTATAGATAGATAGATATATATATATACAGTCACGCTTGCGCCTTTATATGTTTAGATAGATAGATAGATAGATAGATAGATAGATAGATAGATA
>NW_026420652.1:232-712 GCF_001194135.2 Octopus bimaculoides
ACATACATACATAAATACATACATACATACATACATACATACGTACATATATATATATCATATATATTATAGATATGCGTGCGTGCTTGTGTGTGTATATTTACGTATGCATGCTTGCATGAATACACATAGAATTGCCTTGGCGAGTATCTGTATAGGTCTAGCTTTACGGTATCACACACATACATCCAAAAACACACCAATGCATTTATAAATTCTACATATAACCATAATGTATGTATGTTTTGTAAATATGTGTGTGCATATGTGTTTACAATAATTATATAGGTATACAGGTATAATCTGTATATAGATATAGGTATACAGATATAATCTGTATATATATAAATCCTACATATATACACACATTTACAACACTGACGCGCGGTAAGCGAATACACGTGTTTGGGTGTATATATGTATGCGTATGTTATAGATAGATAGATAGATAGATAGATAGATACATACATACATACATAC
>NW_026420653.1:0-249 GCF_001194135.2 Octopus bimaculoides
CTGCCTTAGCGTGGTGCATTCTATGCATTGTCAACAGTTTTCGTATTTTTGTGCCAACATTACATATTTCAGTAATTGACCAGTTAACGATATTGAAACGTTAAGTCACGACTGGTATGGCTAGAGCATTGATCGCTTCGATCCTGTTTCTCGTGTTAAGCTCTGTCTTCAGTATTGCTCTCACCCTGTGATAACAGTTTCTTCTGATCCTTTCCGTCATCACTGAATGCTTGATATTGTCCCCTTCAA
>NW_026420654.1:0-233 GCF_001194135.2 Octopus bimaculoides
CATGAAGAATTCTGGAAGGAGCTTCGTGTGACCATTGCTGAGACACTTTCGAAAAAAGAAAAACCATTGGAAAACAGATTATAGCAGTGACTACATCTAAGAATATTTGAAGACGGAATTGAATTCAGAAATACCATCGGACTATGGATAACTAAATTACAACAGGTATATAGTCCATTTTTAGTATTATAGTGCATTGTTGTACCATTCAAAACTTTTTATTCTTTACAAAC
>NW_026420655.1:0-485 GCF_001194135.2 Octopus bimaculoides
GAGTACTTAAATGTATGCACAATTGTTGTCTACGTAAATATTAACGGAGCTGCCCCCCTCTTAAATTCTATTTGTATTATGAAAAGATTTACATTGTTGTTTTTTGTAGTCAATATCCTAAGGATAACGCATTATACGTCCAACATAATAAATAAAAATGTAATGGAGGCTATATGGAATTAGTATAATAACATATATTATTAAAACATTTCCATCATAGACAAACACAACCCACCTACTTACTGCATATGTGTCTTTTGTATATATCATATACTTCTTCTCACTGACTATTTCTTTCTCATTGTGCGCAAGAAATAATTTGCCAACAAGAAACTATAAATCATGATATAAAAACAAAAAAAAAATGAAATCTCATCACTTATATCTAATCAGAGCTAAAACCATGTGTGCTTACTCCTACACACATATGCATGTATGTATTTATGCAGGTACGTATATTTATATATATGTGTGTGCGTATATAT
>NW_026420656.1:0-319 GCF_001194135.2 Octopus bimaculoides
TATATATATTTATATATATATATATATACATGCATGTATGTGTTTATATATGTATGTGTGTGTGTGTATATATATGTAAATGTATGTATATATGTATATGTATATATATCGTTGCATCTATATGTATACGTATGTTCATATACATACATATATATATAGGTACAAATGGGTGTAAGCGCTTGCGTGTGTGTGTGTGTGTGTGTGCATTTGAAGTAGCATTGAATGGAAACGGTTCCTTGGTGTTGTTATTGATAGAGTGACAAACATACAGAAGAAGAAGAAAAAAAGTCCCAGGAAGAACGATACGACGACAAACAGA
>NW_026420657.1:0-329 GCF_001194135.2 Octopus bimaculoides
ATATATCTGTGTATCTTATCGTGAACAATATTTTCTGGTTTGCGATGAATTTACAACCGTTAACATTATGAAATAATTCTGTTAGCAAATTACTAATAAATATATTTGCGATACTCCCACATAATAAGACTTGAGGCGTTAAGGTAAGTCTTTACTCTCCCTCCTCTCTCTCTGTTTCTCTCTTTCACATACATGCTTCAACACGCGAATTCACATAAAGAATCTTGCAAACCAAATACAAAAACGAAGTACATATATATGTAGAAGGTTGAAAAGGAACACACAGGTTTACTCTTGTGGGTTCGAACCCACAGACAGGTAGAAACAAG
>NW_026420658.1:0-247 GCF_001194135.2 Octopus bimaculoides
AAAAAAAAAATCAATGAAACGGCTTCTTTTCAATAATTTAAAATGTTTTATTATGGAATGAGCATACTCCCCATTTCAGTTTAATTATGAAAATAATAAAGCAGCATTTTTTGGCAGACGGAATGTATGCAGTATTGGCCGGATGAAGAGAATACTGAGACATTCGGTACCATCCAAGTTGAACATATTGGCACTAGCTGTCATTCAACCTATATACACCGAAGATTTTTTATTTCAAAGGTAAGGC
>NW_026420659.1:0-229 GCF_001194135.2 Octopus bimaculoides
TATGACTGCGAGTCCGCTGCCCTAACCACTGGGCCATTGTGCCTCCACTCGTTCAGATATAATACTTGGAAATTCTGCAATGGAGGATACTAATGAATTCTTGAGAGTAAACCCAACACCAGATTCTCTACAATGACCCTCAGGTAGGCCCCTCCAGAAGATAGTATATCCATGAGTAGGTTCATTTATTTGACCCTCACCAGAGTGACAAGTTTCAGAGGGTGCAACT
>NW_026420660.1:0-240 GCF_001194135.2 Octopus bimaculoides
TACTTACCACACAGCCACTCAAAATTCTTTTTGTAACCTATGTCTGTTCAGGTCAACGACTAAACTCCTATACGGTTAATGAAACTGCATGCAATAGCAGCTAAATTTCCTTCAAATCACCATAATTATTGGATGATATCGTTCTCGATATATTTCTTAAAAATACAGGTTGAATACCTTTGATGTTAATTCTGCTTAATTAGAAAAGGCGGACCTAACTTAATCAACAGCTTTTAGATT
>NW_026420661.1:0-289 GCF_001194135.2 Octopus bimaculoides
AATCATAATAGTACTAATACTAATATTTCTATGACTAATAATAATAATAACAATAATAATAAATAATAATAAAATTATGGACAATAATGAAAATAAAAACAAACAAAAAACGTAAAAAAAAACCAAAAACAAAACAAAAACAAAGCAATAATTGCAACAAAAACAATACTGATGTTTAAAATTCGAAAGATGAAAAATTTAATTTTTGATGAATTTTAAGGATGGACTTTAAAAGCGTTCGATTAATTTATAATAATTGAGAAAACACAAAAAAGAAAAAAAAAAAAAA
>NW_026420662.1:0-316 GCF_001194135.2 Octopus bimaculoides
TATATACACATATATATAAATATAAATATTCTATTATTCTTTTACTTGTCTTAGTCATTTGACGGTTGCCATGCTGGAGCACCTCCTCAAAGGGTGTTAGCTGAAGAAATCTTCCTTAGGATTTATTTTATGAAAGCCTAGTACTTATTCTATCGAAGACTTTTCCCGAACCGCTAAGTTCAGGGGAGAATAACATACCAGCATCGGTTGTCAAACCATGACGTGGTTGGGGGACAAACACAGACACTGACACAATACACACACACATATACACACACACACATACACACACACATACATACACACACACATATAT
>NW_026420663.1:0-674 GCF_001194135.2 Octopus bimaculoides
AGAGAGAGAGAGAGAGAGAGAGAGAGAGAGGGAGAGAGAGAGATAGATAGGTTCTGTATGCGTTTGTCGTTTGACAACCACAGTTAGCGGGTTTGCCTCCGCGTAATTAGCGGTTCGGCAAAAGATCCCGTTTCAATAAATACCAGAGTTATAAAACAAGCGCTGTGTCACGATGTATTCGACCGAAAGTCGCTTTATTTATCATTTTACATTTACGATGAAGGAATTGTGTGTGAATTATTGAAGTGGAATTATTACGAGGATCTGGTGTATTCCATTCGAGTTCGGTGAAATAAGCTTTAGAACTGTTCACTTGAATAATCGGAAGTGTTCATACGAAGACCATCAAATCAGTTCCTAATCTTCTATAAGGAGATGGTATATTAGTAGATACTTGCACTATTCACGACGTACTTAGATCGAGCCGGAAACCCTATGAATTCAAAAGCGAATTTCTTAATCGTTCATCTATTCATCTAAACATGCGCTTTATACATTCATCCATCAAATAATTTGAAAAAATGAGTGTATATATATATACATACATAAATGCTTAGATAGATAGATAGATAGATAGATAGATAGGTATGCATGTATACATATATACCTACGTCTATATCTATCTATATATATATATATATATCTATCTATCTATCTATGTAGCTGTCTATCTA
>NW_026420664.1:0-248 GCF_001194135.2 Octopus bimaculoides
GTATGTATGTATGTATGTATATATGTATGTATATATGTATGTATGTAAATGTATAAGCTTGGCAGCTCGTTTGATGTGTCATGCTTGAAATCATTGTCGTTTTGAGCCAGTTTTGAAACTTTACAGTTGATTGAAATATATATATGTGTTCGTGTATGTACATGTGTGTGTGTTTGTACAAAAAAGACATTTATGTATGTATGTGTTATCATGAACATATGTGTCTGATTACTTGTGTGTGTGTATGT
>NW_026420665.1:0-357 GCF_001194135.2 Octopus bimaculoides
GCGCACAAGCTTTACCTCTCCTACATATCACCACTAAAAATCTGATAATCTATAACAGTGTGGAGAAACAGTATCACTTTTATATAAAGCCTCCTGATTCATATTGTTCTAATAACAAACGAAAAATGTAAATAAAAAAACCCCACAACTATTTAAATTTGGCAATGATAAAGATCAGAAAAATTTATGAGAAACGCAAATACATTCTCAAAAAAACATTTTATATAACAATGGGAATTTCCCTGGGTAGTTATCAATTCGTTAGTTTTATGATTTCGATGCTAAGACTGAATCTCTATATCCTATGGTATCAAGCAACTTTAAGAAAAATTATACGTATATATATATATATATATA
>NW_026420666.1:0-430 GCF_001194135.2 Octopus bimaculoides
TATATATATATATATGTATATACTTATATACACATATATACATACCGATGTATATTTAAACGTATATGTATACATTTACATATATATAAATGTATAAGTATATACATATATATTTATACATATGTATATATATGTGTGTGTATGTGTGTATGTGTGAGTGCATATATATGTGTGTGTGTGTGTGTGTGTGTGAATATACATCTCAGTATATTATATACACCCACTCAAGATGTACCTGCCAAGAAATACGCTTCATTAGAATCACTAGTGCAGTAAAGAACGGGGTGTGTAGCCGGATAAAACGGGGTGGACGCATATGCAGTCTCATTATGTGTGGGAGTACATTCATGAAAGATGTTTGTGCATATATACATATATACATACATATATACGTATATATGTGTATATATATATATATATATATATATAT
>NW_026420667.1:0-284 GCF_001194135.2 Octopus bimaculoides
TATATATAGAGAGAGAGAGAGAGAGAGTGAGAGAGAGAGAAAGGGAAAAGCATACATATATATACCTATATATATATATATATACATGCATATTGTATGTATATATATATATATATATTGGATGTGTGTGTGTGCGCGCGCGCACACATAGTGTATGTATATTTGTTTGTATGCGTGAGCGTCTGCAACACAACCACACACACACAAGCACGAGCACAAACGCGCCTGTACATGCACATACATACATACATACATACATATATATATATATGTGTATATATATA
>NW_026420668.1:0-319 GCF_001194135.2 Octopus bimaculoides
GGCGATATTTATGGCACACACACAACAAAAAACAGAAGAGAAAAGCAAAAACAAACCTACTTTTAGTTAATTGGGTACGACGTTTCACGGTTAAGGGTATGAAGTTACCCTATTCCGATCTTCAGCCTCAATATTCTAATAAATTTGAAAGTGTCTAATAAAACTCCCGTGAATTTTGACCATGCGACATCAAGACCACGTGAGGCAGGCATTTACAAATTATCGGCTAGTGAATTCAAAACACTTCACTCCAAAGAATCTATTCTATATGCGTCACAAATAGTCCCGTATAAAAAAGTCCCGTATGAAGGGATTACGG
>NW_026420670.1:0-208 GCF_001194135.2 Octopus bimaculoides
CACACACACAAAATACTTCATTTTTGAACCGTCGGATCTGGAGGCAAATAAACGACTAATGACAGCATGGAAATAGCGGGTTAAAATTTCTTCGGATACAAAAATGGATATGTATATATATATATTTGTGAGGGTGAATGATTTATGCATCCATTTTACTCCTGGCTAAGGCTTGGCTACTCTGCATTGACAAGGGGCAACACCCTGA
>NW_026420671.1:0-323 GCF_001194135.2 Octopus bimaculoides
ATATATATATATATATATCCAGTATAAAGATGAGCTACTAATAGTGTACTGGTGTGAAGATACGAGTTTAGGCATGTTTTACAACGTGCCTTGTGTCTTCAAGCGATCTCCTGGCTCTGAGTACATGCACTGTTGTATTTGAAAATCAGGACGCTGGTCCATTAGAGACCAAGAGAAAACAAGAAGGTATTTGCTGACCTGCCTTTCAAATTATTCGCTGAACAGTGTCCGTTATACATTGCGATCGCTTTGCATACTTTAATGATTAATCAACCAATTTATAAAAAAGTCACTAACTGAGACAATTTCCTTAGGTCCTTTAT
>NW_026420672.1:0-313 GCF_001194135.2 Octopus bimaculoides
AGCCCGAAACCCAGCCTGGTTAAACAGTACGTCCGGCCCTTGTACCGCACTAGCTGGTATCACCACAGCTTGTAACTCACACGGAGCTGCAAATATGCCGACTTCAAGTCGACGATCGTCGCTGCCTTGGTCGACTGTCTCCACACACGTAACGTCTCACCGCAAACGTCCGTTGCCTCGCCTCCCGTGTGGCACGATATATGGTCGTTCAGCTCCCTAAAGTCCGCTCTACTTAGATGGTCCGGCGTTGGCGCTATTTTTAGCGACGGAAGAGAGGTACGCTGTGAAGGCATTACTGACGTGCAAATTGAGG
>NW_026420674.1:0-505 GCF_001194135.2 Octopus bimaculoides
CACACACACACACACACGCGCGCGCGCACACGCATACACTTACATTCAAGTCTTTATGTAAATGCACACGTCGAAATATATAGTCACAACTCGTTTATAAAAACAATTAAAAACCGCTGAAATGTACGCTACACATTTATTTTATCAACTCCGGAAGAAAGTTTAAGTACACCGATGTAGGAACTCAAAGAGAAGAGAGAGAGAGAGTGAGGAGAGAGAAAAGAAAGAGACAGAGAGGGAGGGAGAGAGAATGAGAGAAAGAGACGGACACAGTCACACAAACAAACTAGGTCAAGAGTAATACATACTCGTATATGATTTTCAACTGAACTTGATAAACTCCACCAATTTCTCGGTTATTTGGTATTGCTGAAATAGCATTAAATGAAAATGGATTTTATTACACATACGCAGCTTTTGACGTTGTTACTGAGTGTAGTTGTTTGTGAAGTCTGACCCCAGGTCAGTCTGACCCGTCTGTGTGTGTGTGTGTGTGTGTGTGTGT
>NW_026420675.1:0-579 GCF_001194135.2 Octopus bimaculoides
AGGTATAATATAATACAAAGTAAATATCATAAGATAATGATAATAAAACGTGTTTCATAACCAAATTTTCAAATATAAAAAATATTTAAATCGATTAAAACTATCGAAAATCAATTCTATTAAAAAATATAGTTAATTTTCAGGTCAAATTACAACAACAATAATAATAAAAGAATGTATATATCAACCAACAATAACTAACAAATGAATGTATATAAAATACTTATTATATTAAGATAGAAAAATATTATTAAAAATATCAAAATTATTAACGTTACGTTTATTATAATATAAGCTAACAGGAATATTATATGCAAAAACTAATTTTAACGAATCTTTCGTTTAAAATACAATTTAAACGAAGTTTTAAGTTAAATTAATAAAGATAGAAGTAATACTAAGCTAAAAGATTTTAGACTAAAACGCTTATTAGAAATAAGTCACGTGAAAATATTGCGTAAAGAAAAAGAATAGAATAAATAGATATAAAAACACGAATAAAAATTTTATTATGAATGAATGATTAAAGTTTATATAACTTAAATCATAATAAAACAATTAACTATATTGTATAATCAA
>NW_026420676.1:0-243 GCF_001194135.2 Octopus bimaculoides
AACACCACCACAACACATCAAAATCATACACATAACACGTAACACATACAGCATACTAAAATCTCTTTACCCGGATGCAGTAGGGAGATTCCAAAAATATTCCTCAAAAAAACTATATAAAGACCTTCTGAGAGAAGACTGTGAGGCGAAGAACCAAGAACTTTTGGACAGTAAGTAACTCTCTCTCCTTTCATGTGTAAAACACAAATTTTGATAGGATCATGCTTAAAATAGGCAGTATAA
>NW_026420677.1:0-214 GCF_001194135.2 Octopus bimaculoides
TAATTTATCGACCCCGAAAGGATGAAAGGCAAAGTCGGCGGAATTTGAACGCAGAATGTAAAGAATTAAGACATTGTTATACTTGCGATTTCGTTAAGTCATAAACGAAAACAGTGAAGCTAAAGGTGAGGGGAAATATTAGATTAAATAAATAAACAAGAGTAGCTGTGTGGTAAGTAGCTTACTTACCAACCACATGGTTCTGGGCTCAGTC
>NW_026420678.1:0-386 GCF_001194135.2 Octopus bimaculoides
TATATATATATACATACATATATATATAAATACATACATATATATACATAGATACATATATATATATATATACATACACATGTACATATATATATATACATACACATGTACATATATATATATATATATATATATATATGTATATTTAAATGAAGATATTTCCTCCATCTGGCTGCTTTTCTTTCTACAAAATGGGGAGTTACATTGCGGAACAGTTATTTCAACAAGTTGTATTTATTAATCACCCAATGAGATACATCTGCACCGCCCGATGCTCCTGAACCAGTTGTTGAGTGTCCTACCCATGAG
Source organism: Octopus bimaculoides (assembly GCF_001194135.2). Lineage (NCBI taxonomy): Eukaryota > Metazoa > Mollusca > Cephalopoda > Octopoda > Octopodidae > Octopus > Octopus bimaculoides. The sequence continues at coordinate 310 of NW_026420678.1, forward strand.
GAATTGATGCTAGATGTGTCGAAACGATTGTCATGATTAATAATAAATTCTCGTATGTTCCATCTTCCGTCTTTCAT
>NW_026420679.1:0-292 GCF_001194135.2 Octopus bimaculoides
TTTCTTCTTTCTTATGTGTGTCTCACCGTGCTAACTATCAGCCATTTTGTCAAAATGGCTGATAGTTAGCAAGGTGTGTATGTTAGCAAGTGTGTATGTGTGTGTGTGTGGATACTGACAGAATTAAGACCGGAATCAGCCGAATCGAGCGGTCCCTACTGATGAGGCTACGGAATTAGCCGAAACTGACCTATCAGAATAGACAATTTCTTTACTGGTGATTTCGGGCGATTACAGTCCCTGTCAATACATATGTATACAATACTGTGCTTTAACTACAACATTAGAGCAT
>NW_026420680.1:0-447 GCF_001194135.2 Octopus bimaculoides
TTGTTGTTGTTGTTGTTGTTGTTGTTTATCTGATTTGGTAAACCACTGTAATTCTTTTTTCCAAGAAAATTAGTTTATTTTTCCAAGAAAATTAGTTTGTCGTAGAAGCAACAGAATTTGTTTCAATATTGATGCCATTGATGATGATGATAACGATGATGATGATGATGATGATGATGATGACGACGACGACGACGATGGTGATTGTAACTGTGGGGATAATGGCAGTAATGATGATGGTGATGAAGATGATGATGGTGATGATGATTATGATGATGATGAGGAGGAGGAGGAGGAGGAGAAAGAAGAAGAAGAAGAGGAAGAAGAAAAGGAAGAAGAAGAAGAGGAAGAGCAGGACGGTGGTGATTTGGTTGGTGGTGGAAATGATAGCAAATGTGGCGATAATGGCAGTGATGACCACGGTTTACGATGGCGATAACGATGACG
>NW_026420681.1:0-232 GCF_001194135.2 Octopus bimaculoides
TAGATAGATACATAGACAGATAGACAGACACATAGATACATAGATAGGTAGATAGATATAGATAGACGTATGCATATATACATGTATACACACAGAAATAATATATACATCTGTTATGTATGCGTATATGTACATATATGCATATGTATACGTACATATGTACATACACACATACACATACGCACACACACACACACATATATATACGTATATATATATATATATATATATA
>NW_026420682.1:0-416 GCF_001194135.2 Octopus bimaculoides
GGGTTTGTAAAAGAGAGCAAAGTTACAGGAAAGCAAAAGACGAATGATCATGATAATCAGTCAGCTTCCGTAGCCTAGTCGTTACTACTCCCCAATGTAAGATTCCTCACCATACAGGTGACAGGTACAGCTTTAAGATGCATTATGGATCTATAGCAATTGGAAGGGCATGACTCAATAGAAACAACAGTGTGTGACGTTTGGAGTAAAGGGAAATGAAAGTGTCGCCTCTGGAGTTTGCAAATGACCACTCTACCGATAGGTAACTGGGCAGAAAATATTTACAATCAATAAATGTCTTAGAACAACCAGTCACTCATTCGGGAAGGCCTTGAAATCAATGTTACCAACTGGGGACTATATGTCTCGCAGTGGTAATAAAAAGACTCAAAGGAGGTCTGCAACGAAATAATTTT
>NW_026420683.1:0-257 GCF_001194135.2 Octopus bimaculoides
GATAGATAGATAGATAGATAGATAGATAGATAGATACACACACACACATAAGCGCCCGCGCACGGCACGCACTAACAAAATAATAAAGATTTACACGATCATACACTCATATACATATACCTATTAGTTTGTGTGTATGTATAAATGCATATATGTATGTATATACATATATTCACATGAAATCAAGTATAAATATGCGTTTGGGTCTCCACGTATAAATATCTATCTATAAATCTATCTATCTATCAATATATATA
>NW_026420684.1:0-654 GCF_001194135.2 Octopus bimaculoides
CAAGCTACTTTATTTCATAAATTAGCCATATAGGCTTTACATAGAATAGCAGTAGCTAGGGCTGAACAAAGACAAATGTAGAATGAAAGGATGATACATATGAAAAATGAGAGGAGCGCCGATGCCCACAGATCGGCAACCCCTCGAAAACCTTGTTCAAAATAAATAAACATATTTACAAATCACAATAAATCAAAACAATTTAGTTCATATGCCTTGTAAGCAGGCTTTCCGCTGCCAACAGGCAATTTTCCATACTTAACTCTGCCTCAGTATCGAAGCACATATACTCGAGGCTACAACAGGTGGCCGCCACCCCTGCACGGGTGCTACTGGTTATTACTGCTGCAGCCACCTGCTGAGGCCACCTTGAACTGCTTGCACAGGCCAAAAAGTATCTTTCCGGTCCGTACTCACAGTCGAAGTGCTCCTCAACCTTCCCATCCCTGAGGTACAGGAGGATAAACTCTTCCTCTTCCTCCTCAGAGGGGGGGATCTGACCTTGTCCTGCCAGCAGCACAATTCTCGCTGACAGGGTCTCCCTCTCCGGTGGCACATTTCCTACCGGAGGGGTCACGGGTTCGGTCCGCGATACATAAACGTCCGCCAGCCGCTTCGCATTTCTTTTTTCTCTTTTTCTTTTTACAGGTTTCA
>NW_026420685.1:0-263 GCF_001194135.2 Octopus bimaculoides
TGGTGAGTCTTTCGGCCTCTCCTTCTTTCTGCTGACTCCTCTCTAGTCTTTGGTGAATTCCTCAACTTTACATTCAATGAATCAACTACGGTTCCTTCCATCTTAATTGTTGCACGGCCCCGTTTCTGAGCCTTGCCACATACATTCTTCTTACACACACACACAAAAGCTCTTGTTAACCAGTAAAACTATTTGTATATATACATGTATGTGTGTATATACTCTTTTACTCTCTTTTACTTGTTTCAGTCATTTGACTGCGG
>NW_026420686.1:0-1427 GCF_001194135.2 Octopus bimaculoides
TATATATATGTATATGTAGGTGAGATATATATTTATATATATAAGTATGTACGAATGTATGCATGTATGTATATGTATATAAAATACACATGCATACGCACAAATTTGCTTAAATAGGCATGTATTTTGATGTCTCTTGCACACGAAAGCGCGATAGCTGCTTTTAATATGCATGGAGTCGTTGTTAAGCATCAAATGCGTTTAAACTACTTACAGTTTGAACTTACCTGGAAGCCATTGTGTACGATTTCATATAACACGCGTGCCGTGTATGGTTGTGTATGCGTACGCGTATGTATGTGTGTGTGTATGTGTGTTATTGTGTGTAATGTATATGTATGTATATATATGTGTGTTATATATAAATATATGTTTAAATTCGTATTTATATATATATATATACACACACACACACACATGTACTGTAATTGTATTTACGTATATATGTTTACATATATAAATGTAAAAATGTGCGTGTACGTGCGTCTGTCTGTCTACATACATATATACTTACACATTTGTACAAGCACACGTGTATTTAAAAAAAATATTTATATGTATACATATTCATTAATATAAATAGCCATGTATTTTTATGAGCATATAACAGAAATAAACAAGGTGAATCGAGACCCGAGAGTTTCGTGCATTAGCAGCCAACGCACGAAACTCTCGGACCTTGAGTCACTCTGTTGCTTCTGCTAAATATTAATAAAGCTACTCATATACTCATTATTTTCAATTCTATTTTTCTTATCTGACTCAACATACCTGTAAATATACACATAGAAAAATATGGGTACGTACTCGTGTAGCGTATAGTTTTATATACTAACGTGTGTATTTAGACACACACACACACACACACACATATGTACATATGCACATGCACAGAAATATATATACGTATATTTACGTAGACGAAGGCGTATTTATAAACGTGTTTAGACGTATATGTGTATGTACTTATTTAGATATGTATGTATGTACGTATATACGTGTGTTTGTGCGTGTGTGTGTGTGTGTGTGTGTGTGTGTGTGTGTGTGTTTGTGTGTGTGCGTGTACACCCTCGCATCCGGGAGAGAATTTACCTCGTTCACACCGGTAACAATCCGAGATTGCCTGATAACCTAAAAACGCCAATAGCTAATCGGAACGGGTTGCTATTGTAATGCAGAATTCCACGTCTTGTTCACAGGCACCCTCCGTCTATTTACTTCTAATTTTGTCTATAAATATTGTAATAACCCCCTTTTGTACACGTGCGTTGTCTTTATACATCGTATATATTTTGAGGTTGGAAATGCGTTTTCGTTTACAGAAGTCATACGTAAGTATATAGAGCGGAAGAGGTACAGATACATAGATATAGAGAGTTAGATATAGAAGTATAGATGGAGATATACGTATATATATATATATATAT
>NW_026420687.1:0-343 GCF_001194135.2 Octopus bimaculoides
ATGATGATGATGATGATGATGATGATGTTGATGGTGATGGTGATGATGATAATGTTGAAGATGATGATGACAACGACAACGACGGCCACGATGACAGAGATATGGAAAAGTAGAAGAATTGGTTTCAAATATTCCTGGTGAGATTCTATCGAGTCAAATCTGGAATTCCTCGTAAATAGTGGCAGCACCATTTCTAGGAATCACAGATAAAAAAAAATTGTTGCTGTTGCATCTGTGTGCACATGTATGTGGCTATGTGTGTGCATGCGTGAAAGTCTGTGTGTGTGTCTGTGAGTGTGTGTGTGTCCGTCTGATAACGTGTGTGTTTATATATATATATATA
>NW_026420689.1:0-818 GCF_001194135.2 Octopus bimaculoides
CTGCAGTCTGTTGCTGTCTTTTGAAACCGGTTGCTTTCTTTCTCCAGCAAGCTCGCTTCTTTGAAAGCATAATCTATGTACATATTAAACAGAACAGCAAAAGTTATAACAGATGGGAGGGTCGGTAGTTTTCACATTTCGGTAATTTTTCAGATTAACACCCGCACGATTACAAAACCCTAACCCTAAACCCCTTACTCTCACCCTAAAACTGTAACCGTAACACTAACCCTTATCGTAACCCTAACCCTAACCCTGACCCAAAAACCGTAACCCTAACACCCTAGTGAAAATCGTGCTGATGTTAATCTGAAAAATTACCTACATTTGTAATGAAGTTCACTGATTTGCAATGTGTTGTACATAAGGTCTGTAGTTTGTATATTTACAAAACATGAGTTATATTGTAGTGAATGCTTGTGTGTACGTGCGCGTGTTTGTGTTTGAGATAGCGAGAGAGAAGAGAGAGAGAGAGGAAAAGAGAGAGTGGGGAGAAAAGAATAGAGAACGGGAGCAATGAAGAGAGAGAACGAGAGGAAGGGAGAACGGAAAACAGTTATAAAATAGCAATGCGTGCGCGTGCTTTATAAGAAACACACATAAACTAAATCTTATATCTATAATGTTGATGTGTGTATATGTTTATGTGTATGTTGTTGTCACAGATCACGTATGTGTGATTGTGTTGTGTGTTTTTACCTTTCTGTGTTATGAAAAATATGTTAGAGACAGAGGGATAGAAGAAAGCTATTAAATGGGAGACAGGAAGAAGAACGAAGAGTGAAAAGGTAGAAGAAAAGAATAGTCTTAAAGCAAGT
>NW_026420689.1:3494-4909 GCF_001194135.2 Octopus bimaculoides
ATATCACAGCCGTTTTACAGGTAGAGATACCAAGTTAAAGTGATACATTTTGAGAAGATATGGCTAATAATAAATGGAGCAAAATGCATGTCAATAAAAGTTCCTTTAATTCCTACACATGTTTCGAAATAAATGAGAGTACTTTCACAAAGAAGAAAGAGCTGTTCGGGTTCCTCATTTATTTCTCTTCAGGGAGTTCATAATAAAACATGTAATGGCAAGACAAAAACGAAATGATGGGGTAACTTACGAGCAGAGATGTTACATGATCAGTGACCGTTAGAAGGTTTGTTTACATAGAGATATAAAGGGGTCAACGATATTATTCCATGGGCTTTAGGAATAAGAACGCTAGTTTACATACAGATATAAAGGGAGGGTGCTTTTTACGTGATGCTAAAGGTTAAACTCTGAGAGTTATTTAAATATGGGGAGATAAATATGTTGTGGTTCCGTTAAATTAGAGAGCTAATTGCTGAGTCAAAAAAGGTGGAGGAAGGGAGGGAACTAAGGTAGTAATTCATATGAGGGAACCTAATGACATATTTATATGTAGCGAAAAAGTAAATAAAATTGAAAGTAAATGAAACATCGTAGTCTAGTGAAGGTTTGCATATGTGTGTGCGTGCGTGCATATACATGTGTACAAACACGTGCGTGCACGTACATGTTCACACACATATTTGTACACATATATATATATACACTTATGTATACATACCCATACACCGACACACACACACACACACATACACACACACACACGTACAAAAACCTTCACATATACATATGCACACACACGCACACACATACATATGCAAACATGTACATACACACACATATACATGTGTATATATATATATATATATATATATATACATATATATATATGTATATATATATGTATGTACATATACACATATTTACATACATACACACACGCCCACCACCACCCCCACCCAATCACAAACACACGTATGCATTTATATACACATATACATACACATGTGTTTTGTTTAAGATTATAAAAAATATTAAATTTAATTACATACTGATTTGAAGCGAAGAACATGAACATGATAAATGAAATACCATTACCCTGTTATATATTAATATACTTATGTTAGCGCTAATCAATGTAAAAACGAAGTACACGGTGTTTCGTTGAGAAATAATAATAATAATAACGATATACATGCTAATAAGGAGAAGGTCAGATATAAGGCAAAGCAGCTGGTGATACAAAGTAGCCTAGGCAGTAATTACTGGGAAGGAAAATATTAATCAACTATAGAAGGGGAAAAGGCAAGTTGTGGTGGACGAAGAAGTGGATATTATTCAGAGGATATTAGTAAAAAAAAAGAAATAATAATAATAACTATAATAATAATAATGCTTGAAACCTAACCTAGTAG
>NW_026420690.1:0-227 GCF_001194135.2 Octopus bimaculoides
ATATATATATATATATATCAATGTGCATAATCAAGGTATATGTATATATATGCATACATACATGCATACCTACACACACATACATACATACATACATACACTGACGCATACATGCATGAATATAACTATAGAAATAGAAATCTACACATGAACATGTTTCTCTCTATATATATATCTACATATATTCTCATACACACACAAACACACACACATACGCACACACACAC
>NW_026420691.1:0-305 GCF_001194135.2 Octopus bimaculoides
TAGATAGATAGATAGATAGATAGATAGATAGATAGATGCAAATATCTATACATACCTATACGAAAAACATATCGGCACGACTATATGACCATATACATACATATACATATACGCACGACCATATGTTCGTATGGGTATGTATAGATATGTGCATCTATATACTTTGGCATATTGTACTGATGACAGCAGGGTATTTTATAACACTAAGCCAGAAATCAATTTACAATTATATATGTTTGTGTGTGTGTGTGTGTGTGTATACGTATCTATATATGTATACGTATCTATCTATATATATATATATA
>NW_026420692.1:0-218 GCF_001194135.2 Octopus bimaculoides
ATATATATATATATATATATGTATGTATATATATACATATATATACGTATACATATATATATACTTATACATATGTATACATATGTATATATAAACATATATACGTATACATATATATATATACATATATATATACATACATATATATATATATGTGTGTGTGTGTGTGTGTGTGTGTGTGTGTGTGTGTGTGTGTGTGTGTGTGTGTGTGTGTGTGT
>NW_026420692.1:228-547 GCF_001194135.2 Octopus bimaculoides
ACACACACACACACACACACACACACACGTATGTGGACTGTTGGTAATTTTCTTTCATCTTTCTTCCTGCTCTTTTTGACTTTCCTGTCTCCTGTTTCCGAAGAAGAGCTTTGCTCGAAACGTAAAACAACCACTCTTCCTTTCCTTCTCTGAGCGTCTTATTAATACCTAGCATGTACCACTAACTCACGTTGTTGATTTTTCTTGCTTTTTTTTCTCAGATTTTTTTATTAGCTACATTATATATATGATACATACATACCTACATATATACATATATATAGACACACAAACAGACACGCGCATATTTAAATATATA
>NW_026420693.1:0-731 GCF_001194135.2 Octopus bimaculoides
TTGTATTTACACCGACACATAGCTAACCCCATATCCATATATACGTGCACACACATACAAAACACATACACACACACACACACACATAATTCTTATAACCGCTGCTTCTATAAGTACGAGAATATGGCCACCCACTCAAAAACAAAAAAACAAAAAATACATAGATGTAGATATATATACGCAGATGCACACACACACACACACACACACACACACACACGTTCGTAACTTATACGTTTTTCCGCTCTGCGAAGCGAAAGAATCAAAAAATCTCGTAAGGCGGGAGCACTTTCATGTCGCTTGTCTTAACGCGAGGGTGGGCCGCTCTCTTCTACACATCATTCCTGCACTCTCTCTCTATCTATCTATATATGTATATGTAATATATATATATATATGGAAAAGCACACACTCTCTCTCTCTCTCTCTCACACACACACAGAGAAGAGAGAGAGGAAGAGAAAGATACCCCTATGCATTGTTCTGGGCAATCTACCCGAGTAACGGTAACAAAATGGTCAGTTGAATGGCGAAGGCGAATATTGACGCGACTTTTTTCATTTCTGTAGTGTGTGATCGATGTGGCTACACACACACACACACACACACACACATATATACATACTTATCCATATATGTATGTTCATATATATGTATATTTGAATATATATATGTATATATGTATATATGTATATATATATATATATATATATATATATATATATATATAT
>NW_026420694.1:0-109 GCF_001194135.2 Octopus bimaculoides
TCTATATATTTAGTTTCTACAACATTTAAGTACGATAATTTAGTGTCTAGGATGTTTACATATGATTACATATTATATATTTAGTTTCTACAACATTTAAGTACGATAA
>NW_026420694.1:123-249 GCF_001194135.2 Octopus bimaculoides
TGTTTAAATATGATTACATATTATATATTCAGATTCTACAACATTGAAGTATGATACCTTAGTTTCTACAACATTTAAGTACGATAATTTAGTGTCTACAATGTATAAATATGATTACATTCTATA
>NW_026420694.1:435-547 GCF_001194135.2 Octopus bimaculoides
CTACAATGTTTAAATATGATTACATATTATATATTCAGATTCTACAACATCTAAGTATGATAATTTAGTTTCTACAACATTCAAGTATGATAATTTATTGTCTACAATGTTT
>NW_026420695.1:0-283 GCF_001194135.2 Octopus bimaculoides
CCCACCTGTAAAGTCATGAGCTGTTAATTTTGAAATGAGGTCACCATAGTTGTGATGTATGTGCTTGGTGTACCCATGTCAGACGGGTAGTCATGATGGGTATATTGCGCTTCCTATATTTGTACCCCAACGTCATTTTGATACCACGTGCTGCTCTCTCACCCAATAATAATAGTAGTAGTAGTAGTAGTAGTAATCATTATTATAACAATTCCTTCTAATTGTAGCAATTTCAGGGGAAAGCGATCAAGCGATTATATCAACCAAGTATTTGAGTGGTGTT
>NW_026420696.1:0-605 GCF_001194135.2 Octopus bimaculoides
GTATGTATGTATGTATGTATATATGTATGTATGCATATATGTATGTATCTTGTATGTGAGTTTGTCTGTGTATATGACCAAGAGACAAAGAGAGTGTTTCTGTGCGCGTTTCTGTTTGTGAGTGTGTATGTTTGCTAAATGTGAAGAGTTTTGAAAGGAATGGGCAGAGGAGAAAATTAAGAATTGTCACCCAACACCTACATCAGTACAACTACAGACGACACAGCTATCGTTATTCGCGTCACTAAAGGTAACGCTGACGTCAGAGAAGCTATGCATCTTTTACAAAACAATATAGTAAAAGAGAGTGTGCTACATTCCTCTAACTACTAGAAAGCGTATGTATCACTTGATATCACACATAACTATATGTAGTTTCTGTACTCATATGCTTATGTATGTAGTTAATATCTATGTATATAGTTAATATCTAGTGCACAAACGTACATATATACGACATACATATATACATATACGTATTGTATGCAAGTATGTGCACTACATATAAGCTACATACATATGTATATTAAAATATGAAACACAGATATATTAGTTTGTATTATTCACACTCCTAAATATATATATATATATATATATATATATAT
>NW_026420697.1:0-526 GCF_001194135.2 Octopus bimaculoides
TTGGTAAGCAAGCTACTTACCACACAGCCACTCCTGCGCCTATATTTATGACAGAACAAACTAAATAATGAAATTGTTGGAGCTGAAACATTTTCGTATTCGTTTAGAAAAGTTACTGTAAGTAGATTTCATTCTAAACCCATGTGACCTCACTTTCTTAAACTGATAAGCTTCTGCACTTTCTTAACAGGTTTAGCGACCCACTTGATGAATAGTGTTTGTTGATATATAAAAGCTAGACAATGTTAAATTACTTCATTAATCATATTATTGATACAGTGATTTCCTAAGAATTACGCAATTAAGAATTAAAATAAATGGCAAATAAGCATATCAATACACTTATTTCAGGGTTAAGTATGTTCAATTCTTGATCTCCGGCCATACTGTAGTGTAGCAGGAATATTTTGATAGTGTATTTTATAGGCAGTATTAACTCTTAGAGTTGTTGCCAATTTTATCGGTATGTATTTATCGAGTGGCATCGTCTAAGTTACTTCTCAATTGGAGGTATATTTATGACTAT
>NW_026420698.1:0-549 GCF_001194135.2 Octopus bimaculoides
ATACTCATGTTCCTGGTTATATCTCGCAAGCATGTTGCAAATCCATGCTCTAGTTCACAGGCATGGACACACTTCATTTTCTGGCCCACAGGCACACTCATTCCCTGGCTTTATCCCTCAGTCATGCTCACACTTCAACCCCTAATGAAAAACATCACAATAACATTTGAATTACAGATACAATCCACTCAACGAGCTCGTATGCAATTCCCGTCAAGTCATTTTCAATTACAAGGTTTGAGTCAACCTGAGTATCTTGGCAAGATTTGAACTCAGAACATAAAGAGATCAACTATGCTTAGACTTGGCTCTCCGTTGTTTGCAATGATGAGTGTCCCAGTTGAACTGCTTCAATGGAACAGCCTGCTCATGAAATTAACATGCAAGTGGCTGAGTGCTCCACAGACACATGTTCACTTAACATAGTTCTCAGGGAGATTCAGCATGACACATCAAATACAGCAGAGCTGGTCCATAGAAATACAATGAACTACAATTTATATTTGCCAGCTGAGTGGACTGGAGCAACATGAAATAAAGTGTCTTGCT
>NW_026420699.1:0-248 GCF_001194135.2 Octopus bimaculoides
ATATATATATATATATATATATATATATGTATGTATATATGCATGTGTGTATGTATAAATATAGCATACAGATACACATACGGATGTGTGTTATACATTGGTGTGTGTGTATATATACTGATATATTAATATATAGTTATAGACGTAGATAGATTAATATATGAATGTTCATAGCGACATACATTCATACCTACGTACGTATACACAGGCGTGAATATATTCTCATACACACACACATACACACACAC
>NW_026420700.1:0-319 GCF_001194135.2 Octopus bimaculoides
ATATATATATATATATATACACACACACAGATTGATATGATATAATATATATACATACACACACACACACACAGATTGATATAATATATATATACAGACACAAGCATAAATATCAATATATACATACACACATACATATAAACATATATACATACATACCTACATACATACATATATATATATACATCTATGCATGCACACATACATACATACATACATTAATACATAGATACTTGCACATACATGTGTGTGGGTGTATGTGTAGGAGTGTATATATATGTGCATGGGACGTGTGTGTATATGTGTGTGTGTGTGTGTG
>NW_026420701.1:0-245 GCF_001194135.2 Octopus bimaculoides
CATCCATCCATCCATCTATACATACATACATACATACATACATACATACAAAAATACCCTGTTATGGATGTTGAAATTCCAATGAAGGAGACTTGGATCTAGGTTAGAAACCGATTCTTTCTCTATTGGAAAGGATCTTGAAATAAACTGAATAACAACATGCATACATACGTACATGCATGCATGTATGCATGCAGGCATACATACATGCATAGATAGATAGATAGATAGATAGATAGATAGAT
>NW_026420702.1:0-260 GCF_001194135.2 Octopus bimaculoides
GCATCTGGGGTGAGGTCATTGTGCTAGTAATAGATACGCGCACTGGTTCAGTTTCACTTCTATATTAATTGCCAATTGTTTAGTTTATTACGTAACTAACTGATCAATTACTTGTTCAATCATTCAGTTAATTAATCAATCAGCTGTTTGCCAAAGTCCTTCCGTCACCATTCGCCACTTCTGTCAATACCACACCGTCCCTAATATACGTATTACATTTCCTTATATATATATGTATATATATATATATATATATATAT
>NW_026420702.1:270-420 GCF_001194135.2 Octopus bimaculoides
ATATATATATATATATATATATATATATATATATACATATAAACTTACTTGGAAATGGATGCGTGACGTTCAGTTAAATTATAATATGAATAATACCCCTACGGAAACTGAAAGAAGCCCGTCGTATATATATGTATATGTGTGTGTGTG
>NW_026420703.1:0-336 GCF_001194135.2 Octopus bimaculoides
TATATATACACACTCAAACACAAATACAATTCTTACATTCATGCATTGTTCCATATATAGATATATATATAATGTACGTATGTATATATACACATACATATATATACATATATATATGATCATGGTGTATACATATGTGTGTGGTTATATCATGCATGTGTGTATGCTTGTGTGTGTGTGAGTGTGTGTGTTCTTGTGTTCTTGTGTGTGCATATAGGTGTGCAGGTGTGTGTGCTTGTGTGTGTATGTATGTGTAATGTAAGAAAACAAAAACAAGCAAAAAAAACCAAGAATTACGATAGAAACAAAATATATACATATACATATACACACAGG
>NW_026420704.1:0-303 GCF_001194135.2 Octopus bimaculoides
AAGGCCAGATTCAATAGTCCCACCTTGAGCTTTAGGCACTGGGATAAAAGGAAAACGAACAAATTATCCAGTCATATATGGTCCTTAACAGATAAATGTGTCAGTTACAACATCCATTGGAAGATCTTAGCCAAGTGTAAACCCTACACCAACGATAGCGGAAAGTGCAGTCTTTGTGATATGGAAAGTTGGCTCATCTTGAAAGGCAGCTTAGACCCCGCCACATGTCTAAATTCAAGAACTGAGCTTTTCGGATAATGTCCACATGTGGCTAAATATTTGTTACGTTTTTGGTCCCCACCT
>NW_026420704.1:313-584 GCF_001194135.2 Octopus bimaculoides
CTTAGACCCCGCCACATGTCTAAATTCAAGAACTGAGCTTTTCGGATAATGTCCACATGTGGCTAAATATTTGTTACGTTTTTGGTCCCCACCTTCCCCGAGATTACTGATAAGACTTGCTTTCTATATTGTGCCTATGCACAAGCTTTGTATCTCTCGATACCTTTTACTTAGATTTCTTATATATTTTTTACATACTTTTTTTTTACATATTTATAGATATATTGTTATGTATATTTTTTACGCATATGTTTTTTCTGTATTCTTCCTT
>NW_026420705.1:0-157 GCF_001194135.2 Octopus bimaculoides
AGTAGTAGTAGTAGAATTAGTAGTAGTCGTAGTAGTAGTAGTAGTAGTAGAATTAGTAGTAGTGGTAGTAGTGGTAGTAGTCGTAGTAGTAGTAGTAGTAGAAGAATTAGTAGTAGTCGTAGTAGTAGTAGTCGTAGTAGTAGTAGTAGTCGTAGTA
>NW_026420705.1:167-403 GCF_001194135.2 Octopus bimaculoides
TAGTCGTAGTAGTAGTAGTCGTAGTAGTAGTAGTAGTCGTAGTAGTAGTAGTCAAATTTCCATTGCTATTCCTAATGCCCTTGCTGGTGTTAATTACAGCTACCATTAGAAATATAAATACGCTTGAGATAGCTACTTCTGCTGCTGTGCTGCTACTGCTGCTGCTACTACTACTACTGCTACTATTACTACTACTACTGCTACTATTACTACTACTACTACTACTATTACTACTA
>NW_026420707.1:0-255 GCF_001194135.2 Octopus bimaculoides
AAAATGAGAAAGCAACCATACTCTGGGATACACTAATAGACACAGATAGAGAAATTAAGGCCAATAGGCCATATACAGTTGTCAGAGATTACCAAGAAAAAAAAAGTGCTTTCTAATTGATGTATCAATACCAACAGATGACAATGTTTCTCTGAAAGAAACATAAACTTTCAAAATACAAAGATCTGGAAATAGAGGTAACTCCAATGTGGAGTCTAAAAACAGAAACAATTCCTATCATAGTAGGCACATTAG
>NW_026420708.1:0-255 GCF_001194135.2 Octopus bimaculoides
TTTCGGTGAAAAAAGATGTTGGGCGTTTGTGGTCGTCTGAGTCGGCTGATGTTTGTACATATACATATTTGTGCTCATGCATAACTTTTATTTTAGGAGCAGACATTCGTTTCACTTAAGTATTCAAATATCTGTGCTTCTCATATTTTACTCTTCAGTATACAAGTGTTTGTGCTTCACTCTTCTGTGTGCTTATGCATGATGAATGCATACACGTATGTATGTATGTATGTATGTATGTATGTATGTATGTAT
>NW_026420709.1:0-236 GCF_001194135.2 Octopus bimaculoides
AATAATAATCGTAATAATAATAATGATAATAGTTATAATAATAATAGTATTATTAGTAGTAGTCATAATTATAGCAGGAGCAATCATCGGTGTCGTAGTTGTAGCAGTTGTAGTTGTAGTAGTAGTAATAATAGTATTGATAGTAATAATGTTAATGATAATAATTAATAATCTTATCAATAACAATAGAGGTGATTTAAATAATGCTAAAGGTATCGGTGCCAAGAAGAAGAAGA
>NW_026420710.1:0-211 GCF_001194135.2 Octopus bimaculoides
ACATAGCACTTAGTAAACCAACACATGCGGGTGTTATGCATAGTCCTATGCAGTTGAAATGCATTCATTAATGAACATTTCATTATGAGTATATCAAATATAAAGTAAGTTCGCTGTGTTAAACTATCGTACTATTATGGATAGCATCTGTTAAAATAGATATTTTCATCTCATACACCCTGCTTCATTTATATATATGTATGTATATATA
>NW_026420711.1:0-380 GCF_001194135.2 Octopus bimaculoides
TGTGTGTAGATAGATAGATAGATAGATAGACAGACATATAGATAGATAGATACATACATACATACATACATATGCCTAGACGGAGCTATTGCTTTCAATTCAGCCATGCTATAATATCATCAATATTATTACTGATGTTGTTATTATGAATCCTCAACTCCTCATATCTTCATCGATATCACCGAAAACTGTTTAGTTGCATGATATTAAATACATACGCAATTTATACACACTAACATCTGATGAGACACACGTCATAGGTGTGTATGTATAAGTGTGTACGATGTATGTATCTGTTGTATGTTTGTACAGCAGTATTATATATGTGTGTATATACTGTATGATAAGCGCGCGTGTGTGTGTGTGTGTGTGTGTGTGTG
>NW_026420712.1:0-203 GCF_001194135.2 Octopus bimaculoides
TGAAAATACTTTATTACAACAATAATAATAATAATAATGAAATTGACCTACGTACATTTCGATGGAACATCCAGAATGATTAATACATATCGTAAAATATTATAAAATATTTATTTATTTATTTTGATGATTATTGCTCTAACGGGTTTTTAAAAATTTTATAGCGTTCTAAATTGATCAGTAGCTGAATTTTATAATATACA
>NW_026420714.1:0-334 GCF_001194135.2 Octopus bimaculoides
ACTCCTTCCCAAACAGCATGCAGTGCACTGAAGATAACAACCAGCCTAAAACAAGAGAGCTGCAATGCATCAACCTGCACCAGGTAAAGACTGCTCTCTCAGCCAAACATTTATGGGAATGGACAGAAATTGCAAATTGAGGATAAATTCATCTATTCAGGTATTACTGTGAAATACTTTTGATGATGAAATCACCCTCCAAATCAATAAAAGCCAGTGAGGCATTCAGAAAAAACTGGACAGATGTTTGCCCAGGTTACTGACTGGAGACATAGGAAAAGACTGGAGCAATTTCATCAACAGGGTCTCTGCCCAATGCTTAATATCCAATGGC
>NW_026420715.1:0-222 GCF_001194135.2 Octopus bimaculoides
GCAGATCCTCCATCTGAAGTGGTTCGACAGAGTGCCAAACATCGACCTGTCAGAAAGGGCCAACCAGGAGCCCATACATGTTCAGATTAGACGAAGGAAATGGAGATGGATAAGACACACACTGCGGAAAGAACACTCGAATGTGACACGATAACCACATGACTGGAACCCACAGGGGAAAAGGAAGCGAAGACGCCCGAAGCAGACATGGAAGCGGAGCAT
>NW_026420716.1:0-688 GCF_001194135.2 Octopus bimaculoides
AACAAATACATACATATATGTATGCATAAATAAATAAATGCATAAATGTGTACATAGACACATACATATGTATGTACATATATATACATATGAACATACATACACACCCAATACACATACATACATATATATGTACATGTAAAACACTTCAGTTGTTTAGCATGTATTAAGTGTATACACATGTGTAGACATCCAAATATATATATATGTGTGTACACATATGTATGTCAAAATGTACAGATCCATTCATGTAATTGCATCTATGTTTGCACATATATGTGCACATACATACGTGCATGTATGCTTATATGCACACAACAACAATATATGCACATGTATAAACGTGAATACATACATACACATGCATTAAATATACACATACATTCATACATACATCATATGCATTACATTCATACATAGAGTCATGCATTTATATACACACATATGCATGAAAAGTCATCCATCCTTCCATCCATCCATCCATCCATCCACCCATATATACATGTATACATACATATATACATACATACATACATGCATACATACATACTTACAAATACAGAAATACATATGGACACATAAATACAGATACACATATGCATACAGATACATGCATACACTCACAAATATACACACACACATACATTCATACAAATACACATATACACACACATACTAGCATACAGAT
>NW_026420717.1:0-344 GCF_001194135.2 Octopus bimaculoides
TATATATATATATATATATATATATACACATATGTATGTATATATATGTGTGTGTGTCTATACAAACATGTATATATATGCATATGTATTTATATATATGTATATATATATATATACATATGTATATATATATATACATATATATCTATATATATGAATATATACGTACATATATATTCACACACACACACACACATATATGCACACATATATGTATATATACATAAAAGTATATATATACGCATATACGTATGAATATCTTAATGTGTACAACGTACACACACACATGTATATATACATGCATACACACACTTATGTGTGTACAAAGCATATATTCATATATA
>NW_026420718.1:0-410 GCF_001194135.2 Octopus bimaculoides
ATATATATATATATATATATATATATTCGTACACACATACACTTATTTACATATATGTTTGTCAGTGAACACCCTTAGCCTGTCGACTACTCACAGTATAATTAATATAGGTGAACAACTGTCAACTAATTAACAGAAGTCACATTTTATGCCAGACTCTAATTGGGAAACAAAGCCACTGCAGGTCGCAACCTTCTCTAATCTCCCTGTCACCACTCCCCTTCCCTACACCCCACCCCAGTCCTGGCTCCATGCTCTGGTGGGCTGAGAACTGGAAACAGTCAACAAAATCAAATAAAACATGAAATTAACACCTGACAAATAGGCAAGTAAATCTGATGGACAAAGCAATAAAAATGACAATGAGGATGAAGTTGATGATGATGATGATGGTTGTGGTGGTGGTGGTG
>NW_026420719.1:0-207 GCF_001194135.2 Octopus bimaculoides
CACACACACACACACACATATATATATATACATATACACACACATACATATATACGCACACGCACACATACATATGTATGTATGTATGTATGTATGTATGTAGGTATGTATGTATGCACATACGCACGCACGTACGTACGTACGTGAATGCATATAAACGCAGACAGACAGACAGATAGATAGATAGATAGATAGATAGATAGATAG
>NW_026420720.1:0-238 GCF_001194135.2 Octopus bimaculoides
CTATCTATCTATTTATCTATCTATCTGTCTATCTATTTATCTATCTATCTATATATATATTTATCTACCTATCTATCTACCTAAATACCTATACATATAAATATGTCTGTCTGTCTGTCTATCACCTGTCTATCTAATCTACTCTCCTCTTTTCTGTCTTTCTGTTTCTATCTTTGTCATCGTCTGTCTCTATATCTATCTATCTATCTATCTATCTATTTATCTATCTATCTATCTA
>NW_026420721.1:0-305 GCF_001194135.2 Octopus bimaculoides
TAAAAGAAACCATATATCAGGCCCACAAATACCTAACAATACTAACAGGGGAAAAAATGAAAAGACGCATATCAAAAATAAACCCAAATATAGAAATAAATTAGATAGCCGGAAAGAAAAATTCACCAGCCTTCCCAATTATGATGGCAGGTTCTATACCAGATATGGCCATAACAGCAGCAAGAACAATAAGGATACAACCTGGCTGATCATTCCCTATAACATGAACTTCAAATCTAACATAGTCCGCTCGCCAATGAACATAATTGATAAACACCTCAATGTGAACAATAAATACGCAGAAA
>NW_026420722.1:0-240 GCF_001194135.2 Octopus bimaculoides
TGTGCATGTGTGTGCTTCAGTGTGCATGTGTATACACTTATGTATGTATGCCTGTGTATGCATGTATGTGTATGCGTATATATATGCATGTGTGTACGTTTGTATATGCACACACACATACAAACATGAATACACAAGCATGAACACAAACATGAATATGTAGAATACATACATACATACAAACGCACACACATGCATACACATACAGGCATACACACACATACATACATACATACATAC
>NW_026420723.1:0-398 GCF_001194135.2 Octopus bimaculoides
TATGTATGTATGTATGTATGTATGTATGTTTGTATGTTTACGTCCCCGTAACATAGCGGTTCGATAAAAGAGTTCGATAGAACGAGTACCAAGCTTCAAAAGAAAACTAAAGAAAAATTTTAATACTGGGAATCAATTTATTCGACTAAAAAAAAAACAAAACAATTCTTCGAGTCGGTGCCCCAGCATGGCCGCAGTTTGATGACTGAAGCAAGTAAAAAGATATGAAATAAGAGACAAGAAACCAAAAATCTCTGCCCTTCACCCCATTGCCTCTTCTGCCACCTCTTCCACCTCACCCATTACCATTCCTAAAATTAAGCCACCCTGTGGAATCAATTAACTATCAACAATTAACTGACTTCAACATCTTTATTATTACATTATCAACAACAACA
>NW_026420724.1:0-1370 GCF_001194135.2 Octopus bimaculoides
AAATTCCGCCGAGGTCGACTTTGCCTTTCATCCTTCTGAGGTCGATGAATTAAGTACCAGTGAAAGACTAGGTCAATGTAATCGGCTAGTCCCCTCCCACTAAGTCCGAGGCCTTGTGCTTCCAGTAGAAAGGATTATTATCATTATCATTTTTAAGGCAGCACATTGGACAAATTAATGACATTCATTTCAGCACTTTGCATTTTGAGATCAAGTTCCACCAAGTTCAACTTAGCCTGTCATCCCTTCTAAACGTCAACTATGTGCAGGATGTCAGGATCAAGCAAGATGAAGGGCCACACTGAACTCCAATGTCAACTTAACGCCAACCACTCTACAGAGAACACTTGGTGTTCACTTTGTGGCACCAGCACTACTGAGGTTGATTGTGGTGGTGGTGGGGGAGGGGAAGTGACAAATAAATACCAGAGTTCAAAAAAAAAACAGAGCAGATTGCGTTGACAAAAAAGTTTTAGCAACCCAGCTTTTGGTTTTCCATGCAATGCTTCAGAAAGGCATGAATATCACATAATCACATTTCCACTTCCATCAGAATCTCTAAACCAGAAACATATCCATCCATCTTCTCCACTCACAATTCCTGGGAGGTTCATGTGGGTAGAGTCTTCAGGCATCTCCCTAGGGTCCCATCAGAAGCAACTCTTGTCACACTTTCTGGCTGGATCCCCTAGCATAACCAACTAAGGCTACCGATATTACCCAACCATCGCGATCATGGTCTACCCCTTGGTCTCTTGCTGACTGACTTGGCTTGAAGGATCAATCTTGCGATTCTTTCCTGTGACATTCTTCTAGCCACACGTCCATAGTACTGGACCTGTGATCTATCCATCCATCTTTTCTGACCACTATTCCTGGGAGGCTTGCAGAGGGCAGAATCCTTGGGCACCTCCTCTATAGAGTCCTATCAGAAGCAACTGTCACTACACTTTGTTGCTGGATTCTGAAGCATAACCAACAAAGACTTTGGATATTATCCAACCATCACCCTTCGATCTTCAAGCTGTTTGGCTCAGCTTGAAGAATTTGTCTTGTGATTATTTTCTGTGGCATTTTAATCCCATGTCCACAGTGCCAGAGTTGTGACTTCTCAGTGCAGAGAAATAGTAGCTTGACCTGGAGAGACTCCCCGGTCTCTGAGTTATGCACCATGTCAAATAATATTACTCCAGAAGAGATTCTCCATTGGAGGAACCCCATTTTCGCCACTTGACTTCGCAGTCACACACTTTGGGTCATTATCCAACATTCTGATTTCTCTAAGAAATCAGAAACCATACAAGAAAACTAATTTCTTTTCTCTTTTACTCTTTTATTCGTTTCAGTCATTTGACTGCGGCCATGCTGGA
>NW_026420725.1:0-230 GCF_001194135.2 Octopus bimaculoides
TAGTGGTTCGGCAAAAGAGACTGATAGAATAAGTACTAGGCTTACAAGGATTAAGCACTGGGGTTGATTTGCTTGACTAAAGGCGGTGCTCCAGCATGGCCACAGTCAAATGACTGAAACAGGTAAAAGAGTAAAAGAGTATATACACATATATTGTATATTTATATACATATATAATATATATATAATATATAAATAAATGTGTGCCTGTGTGTGTATGTGTGTGTGTG
>NW_026420726.1:0-261 GCF_001194135.2 Octopus bimaculoides
GTATGTATGTATGTATGTATGTATGTATGTATGAGTGTATGTATATATATGTATGTGCGTGTGTTTGTCACCCATCACCGTTTGACAACCAGAGTTGGTTTGTTAACATCCTTGTAATTTACCTGTTCGACATAAAAGACCAACAGTACCAGATTTTAAGAATAACTAAGTACTGGCCTCAATTCCTTCGACTAAAACTCTTCAAGGCAGTGCCCCAGTATGGCCGCAGTCTAATGACTGAAACGCAGAAAAAAAGATAAT
>NW_026420727.1:0-211 GCF_001194135.2 Octopus bimaculoides
ATCTATCTATCTATCTATCTATCTATCTATCTATCTATCTATCTACGCTCTCTATATATATGCACATATGTGTATATCATAAGTATGACCATCTAAATATGTGTAGAAACGCGTGTACACTTGTGTTGTTATCTCCATAGATCTTGCTCTATACAGGCTCCACATACACATTTGCACACGCACAAGCACACATATACAAGCATAGAAACGC
>NW_026420728.1:0-605 GCF_001194135.2 Octopus bimaculoides
GATGGGCTTCTTTCAGTTTCCATCTTCCAAATCCACTCACAAGGCTTTGGGCATCCTGAGGCTATAGTAGAAGACACTTGTCCAAGATGCCATGCAGTGGGACTGAATCCACTTACCACACAGCCACTCCTGTGCCTATAACCACTCCTATGTATGTATATATACATTGTGTGTACCCTTCTCTTGACATCACATGATGGTTGTAAACGAGCATTACATTCCAGTCTTCTGTGAAAACTTGTCTTGTATTGGGGAAATACCTTACTTGGAAACAAGTGAGGATTGATGACAGGAAAGGCATCCAGCCTCCACAAATTCTATCTAATCAATATAACCACAGAAAAGTGGACATTAAAGAATGATGATGAAGATGCTGAGAAGGATTTCTCAAAATACTTGCCTATACACACACACACACTCACTCACTCATACTTTTTACTCAGTCACACACATACATAACATTAACACATCTGTAGATAGTCGCATATTCCTCCTACCTTTCTCAGATCACACACTTTTGGTTGTAAGACACCTTTCTCTACACATCTGCAGTACCCAAGACTGGTGCTGGAAAACGTGGGTCCCAATAAGAGAATTGTTAGTGG
>NW_026420728.1:2445-3044 GCF_001194135.2 Octopus bimaculoides
ATATATATATATATATATATATATATATATATATATATATATACATATATATATATATACACACTCATTTATATATATACATGCACATCTATCTACACACACACACATATGCTCACACTCACATATCCTTTCATAATTTCCATTCTGTGCTACATGTTGGACAGTCAGTTGAAGGATTCAATAACATCAGATTTTCAATGAAATGAGGTGTGCAGCACTCACTCAATCATTCTCCATGTTTGGAGAATAAAGACTTAGAAGTGGGACCATGTCTCCGTAACACTTGTCGGATTGGAGTGGATTCTAAGAAAGAGAGAGAAAAGGAAGAGCCACCCCCAGCCACCCATATTCATGCATTGATGCTCTGGTGCTGAAAGGTAAGCCCCATCAAGGCAGAATTGAACATGTTATAAAGTGACAGAATATATAATGAAGTTCTAACAACTCTGTCAATATGCTTACATATTATGTACATATATGATGGGGTTCTGGAAAGTTCCCAGCTTTGGTTAAAAGAAAATACTGGAGGATCAATTATTTATGATTTTATTCAACATATTCCCCTTTCAGATTCACACGCTTGTTGCAGTGGCCCTTCA
>NW_026420728.1:3522-4448 GCF_001194135.2 Octopus bimaculoides
ATATACACACATACATACATACATATATACATATGCATATATATATATATATATATATATATATATATATAATAATTTTCCAGAGGATGTAGCAACCGTTACCAATATAGCATAAGAACTTACCTTAGGGGATCATTAACTAGATTCCTTAAGGGTCGTTCTCACAGTTTATATTTATAATAAATCGATATATCGAATTTGAAGTCTCTGTCTCTTTTGAATATGAAAATTTAAAAGTTAAAAACCTTATAATATATATATATATATATGATAAAACTTACTTGGAAATGGATGTATGTTGTTCGATCATATAATAATATAAATAACATATATATATGCATATATACATACATGTACATACTTACATATATATGCATATACACATGCATATATGGGTACAGGACGTCAAAAAATGTAAGCAACATGAAAAATGAGAACATGAAATACAAAAACTTGCAAGATGAACTGTTTTCACAAACAATGAAGGAAACAAATAGAAAAACAAAGCAGGCAACATAAAGAACAATCTCTTTATCAGTTGTCCACTGTTTTATCTACTCCGCATTTCGAGGGTTAGGACAAGATGCATCTTCATCAAAACAGTCACTCCTGCAAAGCAAATTAAATAAAATTTGGGATTTGCAGAGGGTCAAATTTGGTAGCAAAAACAAGACAGTTAAAACAAACAGTAAGGGCTGTTTAGCCAAAATGAGGTGAAGTGGTGAACACTGGAGAAACAAGCTTTGACAGGAGACAGACAAAAATGTCATAAGGCTTTATTTTTACACACGCCAGCTTAATTTAATTCGTCCTTAGTCAAAAGACATCTGTCCTGTTATTATTTTTATTGTATTTGTGTAACATTGTTCATTTTTCTTCCGTCCTTGTTTTTGCATACATTCGCTGCTTTCTTCCAAGGAATCTAA
>NW_026420729.1:0-203 GCF_001194135.2 Octopus bimaculoides
TATATATAAATTCGGTAGACAAGATTTACTTGCTGCTGGTGTATTTGGTAACAGCCTTGGTACCTTCGGAGATGACATACTTGGCCAACACACCGGAGAGAAGCAAACGGACAGCAGTCTGAACCTCACGGCTAAACTCACCACCACAAATTCCTTGTTTGTTTACGTTTGTCGTAATTTGAATTTAACATATGAGAGCGTCT
>NW_026420730.1:0-305 GCF_001194135.2 Octopus bimaculoides
GTAAATGCTTCCACCCACTGAATCTAAGTGCCAATATCAAAACAATAAAGCCGCTATAAGTTTTCAAACAAGTTGTTTAGGAGAGAGAAAAACAAAGGGTTCTCAGGATTTTATTATTATTTGTCGTTGTTGCCCTTGTGACACTAACACTTGTTTTCCACATTCTCTCTTTCTCTCTCTCTGTGTGATTGTGTAGATACATATATATTATATACATATATATACATACATATATATGAATATATACATATACATATATATATATATATAATACACATACACATATATATACATACATATACATA
>NW_026420731.1:0-391 GCF_001194135.2 Octopus bimaculoides
ATAGATATGAATGTCTTCCTGGGGCTAAAAACAACAGTAACACTGTCTTCCAAGGACCGTCACATTTAGTTGACAAATATATTTTATGAATAAACGGACAGGGATAAATAGATAGACAGATAAATAAACGGATGAAAAGTTAAAAATTTAAATTTGGGGGAGGGGTGAAATTTGTGCCCTGTATAAAACTTTATAACGTTAATTATTAAACATTAATGTTTGTTTCTCATAAGATGGTGTATATTTACTTCGTTTTTGGATTTGGTTTGCAAGATTCTTTGTGTGAGTTCGTGTGTTGAAGCATATTCTGTTGTTTTTGGAGAGTCATTCTCTTTTAGTGTCTTATAATTTAACACACCGGTAAAATTTCCACTCATTTACTTATTTATTT
>NW_026420733.1:0-542 GCF_001194135.2 Octopus bimaculoides
GTGTTTCGTTAATGAAAAATGTGGCCCCCGTTTTAAAAAAGATCCCTGAAAGGTGTTTGTAGAACATTTCATGAAAAAAGAGGAAAAAATATCAATTATTCCGAAAGTTATAAGAAAAGAAAGTCATGGGGCAAAGTAATGCGGTTATGATGTAATGAAAAGTATGGAAGCGATTTTGTAAAGTATTTGTAAAGCAATGGAGAGACAGGATTAAAGAAATTCAATTAGGAAGATGTAAAACGAAAACTTACCTCGTAACAACCCTGAACAAAACTGAAACTTAAATCTTTATTTGATGGTTTTTAAGCTGTTCATTGGTTTAACAATAATCTTGTATGACATCAGTGTTTTTCCGAGAAAAACACTTTCCTCCTCTGACCTCTTTTATACAATTTACTTTTTTTGATTGTTACAACTTTGTGATAAAAGTTTATTATTATTATTTAAAACAGACGAAACTGAAAGAAAATATGTATATATATCTATATAAAGGAAGTAGCTGATAAAGAGAGAAAAAAATAGCTTTAAGAGGAAATACACGG
>NW_026420734.1:0-338 GCF_001194135.2 Octopus bimaculoides
GATTGAATAAGTACTAGGCTTACAAAGAATAAGCTCTGGGGTCGATTTGCCCGACTATAGGCAGTGCTCCAGCATGGCCGCAGTCAAATGAATGAAACAAGTAAAAGAGTAAAAGAGGTTGTAGTTGTGTTTGTAATATTCGTTTCAAATTTTGGAGACAAAACCAGAAATTTCGGGGAAGGCTCGAAGTCGATTTCATCGACCTCAGTGTTAAACTGATATTTATTTTATCAACCCCCGAAAGGATGAAAGGCAAAGTCGACCACGGTGACTTTTGAATTCAGAGCGTAAAGACGGACGAAATGCTGCTAAGCATTTTGCCCGACGTGCTAACGATT
>NW_026420736.1:0-807 GCF_001194135.2 Octopus bimaculoides
AAAAAAAAAAAAAAAATGAAAATAATGCAAAAATATCTTCTAAATATTCTTTTTCAAATACCTCTAAGGGTTAAATAATTATTGGAATGTATGGAGACAAACAAACACACATACATGTACTAAAATATTAACTCAAAATAGACTCCTTAATCTTGAATATAAGTATATTAAGGAAATTAACTTTTTAGTGGTTGTCATGGTGACAGAAGACCTGGCACCTTCCTTAATCTCTGCTACTGAATGCTGTTAGTAAAAAACAGCAAAAGCAAAAGAACTCCAAGCAGCACCAAGACAATAATAACCTAACTCTGACCAAATAGCCTCCACTTTTGTTTACCGCCGCCAGCGGCTAAATATGCATGTCTCCAGAATTAAAAATATTTTACTTTTTTTTTTCTTTGCGGCAGGAAGGGAGTGGGAGGGGGATTATATATCAGGGAGTGCTGTAGAAAGTAAAAAGGAAAAAAAAAAAAGACTACCACTCATTACACACTTATGAACCAAACATGATAGAAAAATGTCTGTTTGTTTTAGTTCATCTGAACTTCAGGATATAGAGAAGACAGTCTTATGCTGGTTTTGTTTTTTTTTTTTTTAATTCATTTAATCCTTTTCTTTTTCCTTTTTCTTCTAGATGTTTTAGTCCTGAAAGACTTGTTGTAACATAATTTTGGTATTAATAAATTTATTTTGATTGAGTTTTTTTTTATATATATTATTTTCAATGCCCAAATAATAAAAAATCTCATATAATCATATCGATAACAACTGATTTAACAAAAGAAAAAAAAAAAAAAAAAAAAAAAA
>NW_026420736.1:1503-1738 GCF_001194135.2 Octopus bimaculoides
TTATTTGTTTCAGTCATTTGACTGCAGCCATGCTGGAGCACCGCCTTTAGTCAAGCAAATCGTCCCCAGGACTTATTCTTTGTAAGCCTAGTACTTATTCTATTGGTCACTTTTGCCGAACCGCTAATGTTACGGGGACGTAAGCATTCCACCATCGGTTGTCAAGCGATGCTGGAGGGACAAACACAGACACTTGCCCAAGGTGCCACGCAGTGGGACTGAATCCGGAACCATG
>NW_026420737.1:0-382 GCF_001194135.2 Octopus bimaculoides
CATAAACGCACACATAAACACACATAAACAAAGAGAAGTACACACACATATGCGCACATACACACGTACACACATAATACTGTACCAAAGACTCTCTATTTCTTATGATATATATATATACATATATATATATAAAGAAAGAAAAGGATAAAGAGACCAATGGCAAAGTTAGAATTATATTTTATGGATGAAGTCTTACAGCTGTTTCAGGGAAAATCCAATGTATCCCTTCATCGGAGACGGTAATAGTAGAAGAATGGATTATTACATCTATAAGAGGAGATTTGTAGTAAGAAGTGAAAAAAGAACAAAGAAACAGTACTTGGAGTGTGGCTTCATTCCAGCAGTAAACATCCATGTAAAGAATCCTTGTGGGTATTTT
>NW_026420738.1:0-685 GCF_001194135.2 Octopus bimaculoides
GTACATACCTACATATATATGTATATATACATGCATATATGGGTACAAGGATGTAAAAAAACGAGAACATAAAAAACAAAAACATAGAAAACGAACTTTTTTTTCCAACAACGAAAGAAACAAATAGAGAGACGAGCCAGGCAACAAAAAGAACAATCCCTTCATCAGTTGTCCTCTGTTTTTTCTACTCCGCGTTTCGAAGGTTGGGAGAAGACACGACTTCGTTAAAACAATCCTTCCCGCAAAGCAAATTAAATAAAATTTAGGATTTTTGCGGAGGATTATAGTGGTAACAAAAACAGGGCATATGAACAAAACAGTTAAAACAAAAGGTGAGGGCTGTTAAGCCATAACGAGGTGAAGTGGTGAACGCTGGAAAAACGAGTTTTGAGAAGAGACAAGCCAAAGTAGGTCTTTTCTCTTGTAAAGCAAGAGGAAGAAAGAATGATAGCCTTGCGAGCAACGAGAGAGTCAAGAAAGAAGAGTGAGAGAGAGAGAGGGCGAGAAAGAGAACGGTGAAGGAGAGGAGAAGAAAAACAGTATGAAGGAAGAATAATAGCGGATTAAAGGGAGAATAGAGGCAATGTAGAGTGCGCATCGGAATTATTAAGATAAACTTACTTGGAAATGGATGCGTGATAGTAATAATAATAATAATAATAATAATAATAATAATAATAATAAT
>NW_026420739.1:0-207 GCF_001194135.2 Octopus bimaculoides
ACGAAGGTCTTGCCTCACCACCTCAGCCCAGGTCTTCCTGATATATATATGTCTATATTTGTGTGTGTGTGTCTGTTTGTCCACCTGGCATCGCTTGACAACCGATGCTGGTGTGTTTCTGACCCTGTAACCTAGCGGTTTGGCAAAAGAGACTGACAGAATAAGTACAAGGCTTACAAAGAATAAGTCCTGGGGTTGATTTCTTCG
>NW_026420740.1:0-283 GCF_001194135.2 Octopus bimaculoides
GAATGTACGTACGTAGGTACGAACGAACGAACGAACGAACGAACAAACGAACGTACGTATGAATGAACGAACGATCGAACGAACCATCGAAAGTACGTGCATACGCACGTACGTACGGACGCTCAGACGGACGAAAGAATAAACGAATGAAAGCATCTACGTTCCTCCGTACGTAAGTACGTACGAACGAAGTAACGAACAATTGAAATGACGGAGTAAGAGAACGTACGAAGGAACATACGAACGAACGAACGAACGAACTAACGAATGAACTTACGTACGT
>NW_026420741.1:0-447 GCF_001194135.2 Octopus bimaculoides
AGCATGATCATTGCCAGAGCAGTTGTCTGGCTTCCGTGCTAGTGGCCCGTATATAGCACCATTTGAGCATGATCGTTACCAGCATTGCCTTACTGGCACATTAGGAAATCATTTGAGCGAGGTCGAGCGAGGTCATTGCCAGTGCTGTGGATTGGCTCCTGTGCAGGTGGCATGTAAAAAACACCATTTTGAGCGTGGCCATTGCCAGTACTGTGTGACTGGCCCTCATGCCGGTGGCACGTAAAAGCACCCACTACACTCCTGGAGTGGTTGGCATTAGGAAGGGCATCCAGCTGTAGAAACTCTGCCAGATCAGATTGGAGCCTGGTACAGCCATCCAGTTCACCAGTCCTCAGTCAAATCGACCAAACCATGCTAGCATGGAAAGTGGGCATTAAACGATGATGATGATATATATACATATATACATACATACATACATACATA
>NW_026420742.1:0-660 GCF_001194135.2 Octopus bimaculoides
TACAAAAATCAAAATATATCAATGAGATTATGGTTGAGGGATAAACAGTTTACTCAAAGTAGTTGACTTCAGCTTCCACCATGGCCTCAAGGCAGCTTCTGAGCCTGGCATATGCTTTCCTCACAGTGGCCCTGAGAATACCTTTGAACACCTCCTTAATCTTTGTCACTAGCTCATCCTTGGAGTTGGAAACAGAATAGGTGGTATCTTTCTCAACTGTTCCCCACACATAGTAATCCATGAGATTACAAATGGGGGAATTAGGAAGCCAGAAAGAAGGGGTGGTGAAGTTATAAGAATTCTCTAACAACCACTTCTGACTCTTTTGGGTGGTATGGTAAGGAACTGAATCCTGCTGTCACACATATAGCCTTCCAGCAGCGACCCTCTCCGGCTATGGTTTGACCAGTCTCCAGCAGCTTCACATAACTATCTAAATTGAGCCTAAGGCCCTGTTCAAATATGTGGGGTGGAATTCCAGTGTGCAGACAATCAGAATGCCTGCTGTGTACCTTCCAGCTGGTTATGACTTTGTATTCTCTGTTGCAGCTGTCCTTGTCACAACTTATAGCCTTTACAGTATTCACAGAGCATTGAGCATGTCATGATAACAGCATTTTGATACCTGGCACAAATCATCTTGATAGAGGGAACTCTTTT
>NW_026420743.1:0-230 GCF_001194135.2 Octopus bimaculoides
TATATATATATATATATATATATGTATGTATGTATGTATATGTATAGATAAATATATATATACATATATAAACATATATTTATACCTATACATATATATGTATACATGTATATATGTATGTATGCATGTATGTATATAAACGTATAAATAAATATGTATATACATATATAAATATATATTTATACATATACATATATATATATGTGTGTGTGTGTGTGTGTGTGTGTGTG
>NW_026420744.1:0-518 GCF_001194135.2 Octopus bimaculoides
GGAATGAGAACCCAGGTTCGAAATATCCCCAAGACACCTGATGAAGGCTGAAAGGGATACCAGCCGAAACGTTGTGTTAACAACAAAGAAGATGAGGACAAATATCCGTCAAATGTAAATAATGTAAATAATGAACTTTTATATCGATGAGGTTTTAGAAGTTTTAGTACTTTTAGAACTATTATATCCATAAACGTATTACAGAAAATTAAACCTTCTCATACCTCCTTGTACTCTACAACCTTTTTATTGTATTTCATCGTGTTCTTATTTCATTTTCTTCCATCTACTCTACTCAACCTGTTCTGCTAACGGCGTTATCCTTTTATCTTACTGTACACTAAACATGTAACTTGAGACACACCAACACATCTCGGGTTTTTTTTTTCCTCTCAATCCTTTCTGTTGAAGGGTGTAGCCTCGAAACGTCAAACACTTTTCACTTGGTTGTTCACTCACCTTTCGTTTTCTTTAAATTTGAACTACACACGTACACACACACACACACACACACACAC
>NW_026420745.1:0-210 GCF_001194135.2 Octopus bimaculoides
TCTTCTCTCTCTCTTCCTCTTCTCTCTCTCTTCCTCTTCTCTCTCTCTTCTCTCTCGCTCTCTCAAACGCATACACGCACATGTACACACAAGCATTTACTACAATATAACTCATGTTCATCAATGTTTTGTAAATATATAAACTATGGAGCTTATGTAAACAGGACAATACATTGCAAATCAGTGAACTTCATTAGAAATGTGGGTAAT
>NW_026420746.1:0-1184 GCF_001194135.2 Octopus bimaculoides
CATGTATACTTATATACTTCCATCTAAGTGGAATCAATTAACATGCAAAGTGCGAGTTATCTACAATACGTCAGTAGCTGAATAGCTCCAGCATGTCTGCCTGTCTATCTATCTATCTATCTACATTTCTACAATGACAATATTGGCCAAGGTTACCGTGGTCTTTTCTGTAGGCTTTTCTTTCCACAGCTAAACCTAAACTGTCTCTGCTTTTTTCTTTCTCGATCCCTTTTCCTCGAACTCTCCCCTCCCCTTTTTTCTTCTTCTTTCCTACGATACCTTTTGATCGACCCTCTCCCGTTTCTTCCTTCCCCCTCCTAAAAAGAAAAGCTCTACATCG
Source organism: Octopus bimaculoides (assembly GCF_001194135.2). NCBI lineage: Eukaryota > Metazoa > Mollusca > Cephalopoda > Octopoda > Octopodidae > Octopus > Octopus bimaculoides. Next base: position 341 of record NW_026420746.1, read on the forward strand.
TATTTGTCCCCTCTGTATAAAGCCCTGTGTCGCTAATAAAAGAAATGTATCTATCTACATTTCTGTCTATCTATCTATCTATCTATCTATCTATCTATCTATCTATCTATCTAGAGAGACAGTCAGACAAACATATAGCTAGACAGACAGCCTGGCAGATAGAGAGACAGACGGACAAACATACACACACACACACACACACACACACACACACACATACATATATGTATGTATATACTCGCTTTTCTTTATTTTTCCCTTTTATTTGTTTGAGTCATTTGACTGTGGCTATGCTGGAGCACCACCTTTAGTCGAACAAATCGACCCTAGGACTTATTATTCGTAAACCTAGTACTTATTCCATCGTACTTTTTGCCGAAGCGCTAAGTTACGATGACGTAAACACACCAGCATCGGCTGTCAAGCGATGGTGGGGGACACACAAACACAGACACAAAAGGTGTTTTATAAGGTTTATTTATAAGACACAAGAAGCATTATAAAAATATGCGTTGCTGTGTGTCTTCGCAGCAAGAAACTACACGTACAACAGGAAACTGCAAGAAACTAGATCTTTATATTGTGTGGCGAGATTTTTCATCTGTCTTCCTTTTCTATTTGGGATTTTCTCTATCCCCTATTTCTGAAGAAGAGCTTTGCTCGAAACGTAAAACTACCTTTCTTTCCTTCCCTGAGTGTCTGTTAATACTTTACATGTACTACGTCTTCGCGTTGTTTTTTTTTATGATTTACGAATATATATGTGTATGTTTGTGTGTGTCTGTGTATATGAGAGTGTGTGCGTTTGTGCATGCGTGTATATATATATATATATATATATATA
>NW_026420747.1:0-327 GCF_001194135.2 Octopus bimaculoides
TTTAATGATTAGACAGACGTTCAATAGAATAGCTCTCACAAACAGACTACATACAAATCCATTCTTTACAACTCCTGAAGCCATTTTCTGAGGCTCCAATCGAAACGGGACACGAAATGATCAGGTTGAGAAATGCTGTTATAGATTATACCTAACCGAAAACAATCACAGCCACATCATCCAAACAGACTGGGTAAAACCGGGTTTTAGCTGCTAGTATATATATATATATATATATATAGGCAAGCTCATGGTACGATAGCCACAAGTACCAGAGCATCATGTTCATCGACACCACCCCTAGAGGCGAACTGGCGTACCGCTTTA
>NW_026420748.1:0-435 GCF_001194135.2 Octopus bimaculoides
ATATATATATATATATATATATTATATATATATATATATTTATTTATATACGCATGTATGTATTTATGTATAAAGCGAGAGAGGTACCTATGCATACTTTATTTTTGTGTAACTGTGAATATATATATATATATATATATATAAATATGCATACATATATATGAATGTGTGTGTGTGCATATGTGTATATATATGTTTATATATGCAAAAATAATTGTCTGCATATGCATGTATATCTATATATGTATATACCCCCATAATGATATTATGTAATTATCTTGATTGTATTAGTCAAATTATATGCAGTTACATGGTTACGATTGTTGCTGTTGGTGTTCATGTTGTTGTGTGTAACTAATATTGTGTTATTATCCAGAATATAATATTTCTAAGTTATATGTACGTGTTTATGAAAGCATATATATATATATATAT
>NW_026420749.1:0-271 GCF_001194135.2 Octopus bimaculoides
CAATGAAGGCGCCATATTGGAAAATTACGAAAACATACAAGAACAACTAGAAGAGCAGCATCAGCAACACCATCCCCAACAGGAAGAAAAACAAATAGAGCAAGAAGAAGAGCAAGAAAAACCACAACAAACTGAGGACAACAATGAGCTGCAGAAACAATTAGAACAGGAGCAACAACAAAAGCAACAGCACCTAGAAGAGGAACAAACACAGAAACCAGAAAAGCAAGATCCACAACAAAAACAGGAAAAACAGAAACTGCAGAAACCG
>NW_026420750.1:0-395 GCF_001194135.2 Octopus bimaculoides
ATATAAGAAACATCTGCATTTAGCTAAACATAACATTAAAAATAAGAAGCATAATGTTTCTATCTCTCCATACTTTAGCATACATATTTATTAATTACACACACATCTGTAAACAAGAATTTCAGAAGATAATAATAATAATAATAATAATAATGGTTTCAAATTTTAGTACAAGGTTAGCAGTTTCGGGAGGAAGGGGGTAAGCCGATTACCTTTGATCCTGGTATTCGGCTGGTCCTTATTTTATCAACCTCAAAAGGATGAAAGGCTAAGTCGACCTCAGATGAAATAACGCTAAGCATTTTGCCTGGAACACTAATGATTCTACCAGCTTTCTGCTTTAAAAATAATATTAATAATAATAATAATGATGATGATAATAATAATGATGATAA
>NW_026420752.1:0-206 GCF_001194135.2 Octopus bimaculoides
TATATATATATGTGTATATTATATATATATATGTATATATATGGTGGGAGAGAGAGACTGAGTGAAAAAGAGAGACATTACACACTGGAGAGTTATATAACGGGAGCGAGAGGGAAAGAGAGAACTATATATCATTCTTGATGTATAGGCATTGTCGTTTGACGAGCTACCGCATTATCTGTTCTAAAAGAACATCTGTTATGGAC
>NW_026420753.1:0-254 GCF_001194135.2 Octopus bimaculoides
GTAAGATAATGTATACATACATGCATACATACACACACGCAGACATTTATATATATATATGTAGACGTATATGTGCATATATATAAACATCTACGTGTTTTGGGGAAGGATATACATGTGTATATGAATATATATGTGTATATATTCATTGGTGGTTGAAGAATTTTGAATGAGTTAAGAAGTGGAAAGAGAGCACACGAACACATACGCACAAAGGCACAAACATACACATGCATACACATATCCATACACGC
>NW_026420754.1:0-408 GCF_001194135.2 Octopus bimaculoides
TTCGGCAAAAGAGACCGATAGAATAAGTCCTAGGCTTACAAAGAATAAGTTCTGAGATCGATTAGTGCGACTAAAGGCGATACTCCAGCATGGCCGCAGTCAAATGACTGAAACAAGTAAAAGTGTAAAAGAATATATATAGGAGTTCGCTCCCCTGCTCGCAATTTTATCGGATGCAGCTCTGCATCGTGAACCAGCTAGAGGAGATGTCCTCTCGGGGTTAAGATTCTGTTTTGGAATTTATTGTGGAAAACAAGTCGCAGTAGAGTCCGCTCGAACGGACAGCCATGTTAAAGTGGCTACGAATATTGCTTGTCAGTACAACTACTGCGTTGATCTCTTAGAGAGATTTCAGAACTAGCATTTTTGCTTGTTGCAAAATCAGCGACTGTGTGTTCGCTTGAAATA
>NW_026420755.1:0-311 GCF_001194135.2 Octopus bimaculoides
TAATAGGACATCTAACCCGCTAGAAAGAGCAGCAAAAAACTCTATACCACTAAATCGGGGATAATTTCGAAAGGGAATGAAAAATAATAACATTTACCAATCTATTTTCCGTACCATGTTGGCTAATTTCTGAAAGAAAATCGGCATTTTTTGTATTTGCTGCCGATATGGTAAACCGCACATGCGAGGTAAATTTTGAAAAATTAAGCATATAAGCATAAGTCATGTTTCCTATGTAGTGACTCGTGTTTATATGTTATATCTAGGTATTCCGCTGAAGATAGCTGACCTGGCAAAATATTTTATTTTGC
>NW_026420756.1:0-356 GCF_001194135.2 Octopus bimaculoides
GTCACAAAGTCTATACATTTGTGCATCAGAAGGGAAAACGAGAAACGTTGCCGACAAAGAAGTGCTCCACTGAAAAGACGGCATTTCTTCACATCTTCCAAATCACCCCAGTCATCTGCCGCCTCAAAAGCTTCGTACTTGCCGTGCCAGCCAACGTAAGTCAATGACACACAACTTCACTCATTCACTCTATCTCTCATTCTCACCCTCTTTCTCTCTCACATACACACACACACACGCACACACGCACACACGCACACGCGCGCGCGCGCACGTCCATTTCATATTTCTTTCAATTTCTGCTCTCTGCTTACAAAAATTGGGATTAATGTATAATTTCTTTCTATGTTCATAAT
>NW_026420758.1:0-309 GCF_001194135.2 Octopus bimaculoides
AGATAGATAGATAGATAGATAGATAGATAGATACAGATAGACAGACAGACAAATAGACAGACAGATAGGCAGGCAAACAAACAGACATAGATAGATAGATAGATAGAGACCGAGAAACAGGCAGACAGATAGACAGACAGGCAGGCAAACAGACAGAAAGACAGATAGATAGATAAATAGATAGATAGACAGATAGATAGATACAGAGAGACAGGCAGACAGAGAGACAGGCAAACAGACAGACAGATTGATAGATAGATATCTATTTATCTAGATAGATAGATAGATAGATAGATAGATAGATAGATA
>NW_026420759.1:0-255 GCF_001194135.2 Octopus bimaculoides
GTGTGTGTGTGTGTGTGTGTGTGTAATGAATCAATTGGAAGAGAAGCTGACAGTAATGACAATTATGCCTGTTGTGGTGTGCCTGTGTCCAAAATCGGATGTGTTGGGCATCAGTAACAGATGTGGACATACCCCTCTGTAAATCTGTGCCTGTAAAGTGAACCCAAGAAGGAAGCTATATATATATGTATGTGTGTGTATATATATAGATATATACATACACACACACGCACACATATATATATATATATGTAT
>NW_026420760.1:0-476 GCF_001194135.2 Octopus bimaculoides
TTATTATTATTATTATTATTATTATTATTCAAGTCACTGCCTGGAATCGTACTCGGAATTTTGGGGTTAGCAGCCCACGCTCTCATGGCATATGACGTAGTAGTTTGGAGCGCGGGCTACTAATTCCATGATTCCGAGTTCGATTCCAGGCAGTGACCTGAATAATAATAATAATAATAATAATAATAATAATAATAATAATAATAATAATAATAATAATAATAATAATAACGATAATAATAAGAATAATAACAACAACATCGAAAAATACCTTTGGAATGAGAACCCAGGTTCGAAATTTCCCCAGGACACCTGATGAAGGCTGGAGAGTATATCAGTGTTAACAACAAACAAGATGAGGACGAATATCCGTCAAATGTAAATAATGTAAATAAGTGTTTTCTATTATAACCTCGGGTCGGCTAACGTTTTGCGAGTAAAAATGTTGGGAATCTATGTATACATACATACATACA
>NW_026420761.1:0-206 GCF_001194135.2 Octopus bimaculoides
ATAGACACACATGCATATACAGATGCGCACACACTTGTATACACATACACGCACACACACACCTGCATTCACATAAGCTTTCACACATTCACACACTTGAATTCACATACACACGTACACACACACATACACATACACACCAGAAACAGCAACACATACATACACGCTCAGAGCATGTACAATGCATAAGTTGTGTACTATTATTA
>NW_026420762.1:0-519 GCF_001194135.2 Octopus bimaculoides
CCAAATGTGCAATGAACGAGCAAACGGTAAATTTCCTCAAATCTAAACCTGAAAATTTTATATTATAATTCCATTTACTGTTCAATTTAGAACGCTATAAAATCCGTTAGAGTAATAATCATCAAAATAAATATCAAGTTTAATAAATAAATAAATAAATAAATAAATAAATAAATAAAGAATGTAAGAAAGAAAGAAAGAAATCATGCCGTAGAAAACAATTTTTTAAAATTATAACATTCAAACTAGAGTAAAACAAAAACATACTTAAATGATAATAACAATAATAATAATAATGATGATAATGTTCTTAATAAATTCACTCTAAAAAACTCTAGCATATACCAATATACACAATTAAAATAAAGTTTAATCTTATATCAATTCAGCAAAAATAATATATATATCCCTCAGTACTATCACGTTATATTACATCTGAATATCCGTAGAACAGAAACCCGTCTTCAACGAAAAACCCACCTATAATAAAATTCTAACTCACACATACGGTAATTCATA
>NW_026420763.1:0-3475 GCF_001194135.2 Octopus bimaculoides
CACACACACACACACACACACACACACACACATATATATATATGATGGGTAGTTTCCAGCAACCAAATTCCTTCACGTCCTGCTCTATATCAGTAGGCACTTTTCTCAAGGTACTTCGCAGTGCGACTGAACCTGAAACCAAGAAGTACCAAAAGCAAGCTTCTTAACCGCACACCTATGCATATCTACAATTAGATATATTACGACGGTGAAACCGTCATGACAAACACTGCTATATTAAACGATGAAATACCACCTGCTTGAAACCTGATAGCCGACTATTGATAAAGAGGTCTCAAGTTCAATAGTAAAGCTTTTGTCAGGCATGCTGTCCCCGAGCAACAATTGTCCTGGTTGTCGTACAAACGTCACACGAGAGCTAGAATATGGCCGTACCTGTAAAAATAAGGAAAATGGTGGACCATTACAATAGAGAGAGAGAAATCCGATACAAACACAAGAGAACTAGAATTTAGCCAAGCCTTTAAATATAAGGAATATTGTTGGTACATTACAAGAGAATCAGCAATCCGATATAAACACACGAGAGATAGAGTTTAGCCACGCATTTAAAAATGAGGAATATTGTTGGAGTATTCTAGCAGAAATAGCAATCAGATACAAACACAAGAGAGACAGAATATAGACACGCCTTCAAAAATAAGGAACATTGTAGGGACATTACAATAGAATCAACAGTCCAATACAAACACAAGAGAACCAGAATTTAGCCACGCCTTTAAAAATGAGGAATATTGTTGGAGCATTCCAACAGAAACAGCAATCAGATGCAAACACAAGAGAACAAGAATTTAGCTACGCCTTAAAAATAAAGATTATTGGTAGAACATTCGTATATAAATTGAAATCAAGTGCAAGCTCAGATTATCTGATATTGTCTTATAGGAAAAGGAGCAACAGTAAAAAAATAAACACAGTTGTAGAGGTCAGCTGGTCAGTGACTATGAACGTCAAGTCTAACGATGTGGGGAAAAAGCAGACAAACATTTTTGGCGGTCAGTTGTAAAACGTAAAGCTTTTGTATGCTGGCATTAGATTTTCTTATCAAAGGTGTTTGTGACAATAGATTTGCATAAAAGCTTGGGAATGTTGTTGGTTCTCCAAGAAAGAACAAAGTAGATCCGCTTTTAAATCCAAACAATTGATGGCACGGCATTCCTGAAATTTGTGTTTCTGAGAAGAAACGTATACACACAGTCACGTTGTACGTGCATGTATGGGTGTGTGTGTGTGTGTGTGTGTGTGTGTGTGTGTGTGTGTGTGTGTGTGTGTGTGTGTGTGTATGTGTATGTGTGTGTGTGCGTGCATGTGTGTGTGTGTTTGTGTGTATGTCTGACATATGCAAACATATGCATAAGGTGTAATCACATACATGTACAATCGGTATGTGTGGCATACACGCGCATATATACACAGAGTATTCATACACACGCACGTGCGCGCGCGCACACGAAGATGCACAATAATATATATGCTTTATATACGCACATATACATAATGAATTATCACGCGCATACGCACAGTAGCAATCGTGTCACAATCGCGTACGAAAGATATATATATATATATATAAAACAAATAATAAATGAGTATATGCATATATACGTACAGGTATGTGCATACCTACGTCTACCCTGTATATATAGGTGCATATCTGGGTACAGGAGATTGCAAACAAAACACACACACAAATACACACAGAGACATCACAGAAGTAAATAGACACCCTCATAATCATTAAAATTTATTTAAATCTGGAATTATAAATTCAAATTATTTATTAATTGTTATAATGTGAATTTTTACTATTTCGATGACACGCTCTTTGCATTTTACAATGCTCGGTCCTTAATAGGCATGTTACTGATCAGATAAGGAATATTCTCTTGCGGAATTTCTTGTCAAGTTTCATGCAATAATCTTAAAAGATATGGCTTTGAAGATGCTTTCTTGTTCTTTTTATGAAGTATCCTGCCTGTCCATTGTGTCCCAGAAGTGTTCAATTGGGTTCATATCTAGTGACTGGCCTGGCCATGGAAGATTTTTAATGCCGTTCTCATCCAACAAATCTTGGCTATTTTAGCTGTGTAACAAGGAACCCCATTTACCATAAATAAAGAGTCTTCTTCAATCATTTCACCACTGGAAAAGATTGGAAGGAGTCCTTTCTGCAATATGGACACATACTTATCTGAGTTTATGTTTCCCCTCACACTCCACCAGCTCTGATCAACCATTGCTCCAAATCCCTCCCCACGCCATCACAAAATAGCTGCCGTGTTTCATCGTTGGCTGCAATCTTTTCAAATCCAATTCTTGATTACAGTCTCCAGACCCTCACTCAACTACTGTCAGGAAATACAGCAAATCTGGACTGATCAGAAAATATGACAGTGTTCCACTATCTTCTCCATTATCTCTGGCCCGCACAAAAGACGCTAATTCACCACTAATACTCACAAATCCCTGGATTTGTGAGTATTAGTGGTATTATTGGAGTTAGTCTTTAGTCTCAATATTGGAGTTAGTCTTTAATCTTGATCCACGCATAGATACATGTACGCGCGTGCACACACACACACACACACAAACACACACACACACACACACACACACACACACACACACACACACACACACACACACACACACACAGTGAGCAAACAGAAAAGAAGACAAATCCCCAAAAATTGCTGTCGGGTCGTTTGTGATTGGGTTGTATTCTGCATAGAGGGACGCCAAGAAATCTTTAAGGAAATACATATATACGCACATAGAAACAAACATACACAGTCATACGTATATGCATACACATATGTACACATACGAACACATTCATGCATGCATACATACATGTTTGTATGTATGAATGTATGAATGTGTGTGCTGTGTATTATCTGCGTGTGTAGGTGTGTGTGTGTGTGTGTGTGTGTGTAAATCGCGAAAAGGCTAATTAACATTGATTTGCAGCAATGGAACTACAAATGAAACAAAAGCCTGCATTTTTCATCTATCATCATCGTTTAACGTCCGCTTTCCATGCTAGCATGGGTTGGACGATTTGACTGAGGACTGGTGAAACCGGATGGCAACACCAGGCTCCAGTCTGATTTGGCAGAGTTTCTACAGCTGGATGCCCTTCCTAACGCCAACCACTCAGAGAGTGCATATTTATATAATTACAATTTTCAACAGTTTCTTAAATAATCAGTTTTTTTTCTCTTTAATTTGCAAACGTATGTAAACATATGACAGTTTGCTTTAGTCAAAACTATATAGGAAAATGAAACAAAACTTTTAAACATTAGCTATGCGAAGACGTAATTATTATTTGCCTAAGTTCTCTAGTTTCACACAATAACCGCATAAAATATGGAGGTTTTTTCTATCCCAACTCGTATTTATAACTGTGTAGACATCGGGAACAAACTAGACAAGTTTTGTTCTGGAATAA
>NW_026420763.1:6726-7302 GCF_001194135.2 Octopus bimaculoides
TATACATATGTATTTATGTATGTATCTAAAGGTTAAGGAGTGGAACGGGTAAGTTACGGGTAATAGATGTTTCATTTGTTCATCTCTGAGAGCCAACGTAGACAATGCTGGGGCAGCAAAGCCCTGAAGATTAGCTAAACAGGTTTTGTATTTGTTACAGCTTATATAAAAAGCTTCTCATTGTTATGAAACAATTGTAGTCCGTGCATTACCTGTTCCACTCCTTATATTTGGGATTTTTATTCCCCTTCTTAGCAGGTTTATTGTTAAACCGTGATTTGTATGGCAACAGTCAGTGTATTGAAATTCCTTTTAATTTCGATATGAGAAAAAGTGTGTCACGATGTTAATAAACATGCTTTATCATACATGGTCCACTTTTTATCATCTGTACGAGCCGCATAAACGCTTCAATGGAATGTCTAAAAATTTATGCATATAAATGTATAAATATGTGTGTGTGTACGTATACACACATATATATATACACGCACATACACACACACACTCACACACACACGCACACATATATATATGTATATATATATATATATATATATATATATATATATATAT
>NW_026420763.1:8479-13076 GCF_001194135.2 Octopus bimaculoides
ATATATATATGTATATGTATAAATACGCGCGCGCGCGCACACACACACACATACACATACGAGGTGGTATTAAAAAGTTTCCGGACTGGTCATGTTTAATGAAAAATAACTTATTTACCTAAGTTTTAACATCATCTCCTTCGAAATAGTCACCTCGCGCAGCAATACATCGGTCCCAACGGTCCTACCGCTTATGGAATCGGGCCTGGAAGTCGTTTGCGTAAGTTTGTCGTGGACCTTTCGCGATTCGTTCTGGATGGTGTTAAAACGGCGAGCTTTGAGCTACATTTTCATCTTGGAGAAGAGATGGAAGGTTGCCGATGCTAAATCTGGCAAATAGGGCGGGTGCGGAAGCGATACCAGGTTGTTTTTTGGCGAGAAAATCGCGAGTAAAGAGAGCTCGGAGACAGAGAGAATTGTCGTGAAGGATCCAGTTCTTCGCGCTCCACAGATCCGGTCACTTTCGGCAAACGTCCTCCCTCAAACACCTCAAAACGTCGTTAATTACCCCCGCGACGATCCTCATGCACAAACTGATGAAATTTATCCACATTTCCGGGGGTAACGCTCGTGACAGCTCTTCCAGATCGCTCATCGTCTTTTAAGGGCGTTCTTGACGCCGTGAGCTTGCAGATGCACGCTCGGTGTCTTTGTAGCAGACCTCTCAAGTTTAACACAAAATTTCACGCTGGCTCTTTGTTCCTGTCCACGACAAAATAGCAGAGAATACAGCATACACGTGATCTCAAAACCACAAATTTCATAACTTGTGAAGTAAACACAGAAATGTCATTCGGCACACAGCTTCATGAAGGTCACTGCTAGCTCTCACTGTGCACACAACTATGTGTTGCCATCTGTTGGCGCGCTACAGAACAAGCCAGGGAACTTTTTAATACCATACTAGATAGATAGATAGATTATAGCGTGCCACCGTTTCTAAGTGAAGACTGAAATACTGTTGTCGACGCACGTTTTATATCTATTTTATCTGATATTTTATTATTCTTTAAGTTCATTTAATCTCTTATCAGAAATGTCAGAAAAAATACGGGCCAACGAATGAGTTTCTATGAGGTTATTCTAAATAGTAAGCAAATCTCCTTCAAATTCCATGCTTTTGTCTTTAAGCAAACAAAAGTATGGAAGACTCAAGATGTAACAATCAATGTATGCGTTTTACAGAAGCTACTTTTCTAGGTTGTTGATATTCAGCTCGAACTCAACCCGGATCGAGCTGATGTATGATTGAAAACATTTCAGTAATGGCTCTTCTATTTTGTTGAATATAAAGGACTACATGACTGAATTTATGATTCCATTAGTTCAAAGACAGAAGCAGGTCTTTTGAGGCAGATTTGACTATTACTTGTAGCAAGTCAGAGATTGCATGAAGACTGCATCTTTAGTTCGTCAGTATTGTGTCTTCTATTCGCGAGGGAGAGCAGTGCAAATGACACGTTATAGGAAGTCGGAGGGATAGAAGCAAGGATTGATATTGAGATGGAGGGAGGGATAAAAAGATAGAGGGAGGGATAGAGAGATTGAGAGATGGCAGAAGGAAAAGAGGGATAGAGAAAGGTATAAGAGGATGGCACGAGGAATAGAGAGATGGGGAAGGATAGAGAGATAGTAAGGAGGGAGGGAGAGATAAAGGTATTGAGGGTTGGCAGAAGGAATGGAGGAAGGGCTAGATGGAAGAGAACAAAGGGTTAGAGAGATGGCTGGAGGGATTGAAAGATGGCAGGAGAGACAAAGTGGGAAAGAGGGACGGTGGGATGGCGGGAGGGATGGACTGATAGGGAGATGGAAGTATCCTCCAACTAGAAACGTGACCAGAATGCTTACAACAGATTGGAATCCACTAAAGGCACTTAAGACTCTAGATAATGGTGTTAAACCGGGGGACGTATTAAGTCTATCATTCATGAAGGCCATGACAGGATTTGAACTCTTAAAGTTTGGCATTCGCACCGGAAGCTCCAGTACGAACATTTCAGAGTGTTTGGGTGTCAGTTTGAGGACGGTGCAATCTGAGGACATGTACCGAAAAAAAGAAAACACCTAGCAAAGGAAGACAAGCTCCTTCGTCATCAGTACTCAGTCAGTCAAATACCGTTACAATTTCGATACCATATACTGTGTGCGCGCGCCCGTGTGTCTGTCTGTCTGTATATATGGTGATGCAATCTTATTGTTATTGTACCTTCAATAACTTCTGCCTTCTTTCACTTATGATTCTTATAAAATTCTGATAATCATTGGCAGTTTTTTCCTTTGTTGGTCTGTTTACGTAGTTTTGTCATTTCTGTTTTAATTTCCCACTACTCCCACTCCCACCCCCAGGTGAAGGCATGTGGTTTAGTGGTTAGGGTATTCGGCACGTATGAGCATAAGGTCGTAAGTTCCAATCTCGGCGGCGCGTTGTGTCCTTAAGCAAGACATTTTATTCCACATTGCTCCAGTTCACTCAGCCGGCAAAAATGGGTCGTACCTGTAATTGAAAAGAGACAGCCTTTGTCACATTCCATGTTACTCTGAATCTCCCTGCGAACTACATTAAAGTTATGCGTGTCTGTGGTGTACTCAGTACGTTAATTTCACGAGCAGGCTGTTCCATTGGTCATTGTCCTAACCGACGGAGTACCAGTTGTTATCATTCCGCCAGTTGTTATTAACCCCATCTTTTAATACACATTTCTGTCTGTCTGTCTGTCTTAACGGTAATACCACTTGAAAAATCAACAAGAAAATATCCCTCGCTCTATCTATCAACCTACTACACCAAGGGTTCTCAATCATTTTTTTTTTAACCTATGGACCCCTTTGATCACTATTTTATTCTGGTGGACCTCCATAGCCATTCGATGTTCAGAAACTAGTTTTATAGAAACATCTTTCAAAGTTCCTATTTTGTTTTCCACACATTAATTTGTATAGGTTGAACTATTGTTATGTCTCAAGCTACTGCTATCTAGCACCTTCGGATGATCTCTACTCAACCGCTACACCACTGCTACTCAACTGTTACTCAACACTCTACCACGGCCAAACTACCTCTATTTATGTCTTGGGAGATCCTACTTCTTCGCCTGGAGGCGTCGACACAACAACTATGTAAAATGTTAGAGAAAGAAATTTCAATACACATCAATATATATATCTAAAGCAAAATGTTTTCAAGGCCCTTGAAATACTATTGAGGATCCCCATTTACTATCTTGGTTGTATGGGTCCCTTTTGATTACTATTTTATTCTAGTGGACCCGAAAGCCATTTGATGTATAAAAATTAGTTTTATGGATTCTTCTTTCAAAATTCCTATTTTGTTTTTCACACATTAACTTGTGTCGGTTAAACTATGTAAAATGAGAGGAAGAAACCCAGCTGCTTCTTGCAATGCATACCAATACACACATCTAAAGCAAAATGTTTTCAGGGGCCTTTATAATACTATTCTGGATCCCCAATTTACTGTTTTGTTGCGTGGACCCCTCAAAATCTTATAAGGACCCTCAGGGGCCATACGGACCACGGTTGGGAACCACTTCTTTGGCATTTGTCTTTCGTTCTTCACCGCATTTTGTTTCTGTTGTTACATATACCCTGAAAGACCTTCACCGACAATTTATTCGATCATAACCTTATGCAATAAATATTTCTATTTTACTTTATTGTATTCTATTTATATATTTGTTTATGAATTCCCTTTTATAATCTAACTTGTTGTATTTCTAGATTTGTGTAGCTTTGTTTAACTCGAGAATATTCCCATGTTACATAATGCGTGCACACACACAAAAAACAAACACACGCACATTCACACATGTATGTACATATATTTATACTTATATATGTATATGTATATCTATCTATCTCTCTCTATATATATTATGTATATGTATATATACTTACATACATATGTGTGTGTGTGTGTGTGTGTGTGTGTGTGTGTAGATTCATAAGCAAAAAACTCTTGTCCGTTGAGTCACATTTTAACTTCACTCAATTAGATTTATGACATATACATATATATACATGCGCATGCACACACACAGATATATATAGAACAAATAGACAAATAGCGAGGGATTATCAATCCGGGAAAAATACTTCATAAGCTCTCTGTTGGTACATCAGGCTAACAATATTATTTAGATTAGTGAAGAACTCCAGGTAATCTTTTGGTAGGGTCCCATCTTATGGTTCATCACAATTCTATATTGTAAATTCGTAGATGGGCTTCAGATAAACTGTTTTTTTTTACCGAGTGATATAAAATAGACAAGTTAAAATAATGGTCGTAACATATAATTCCTGTATTAGAGCAAATTTAGCCTACAGCAGTTTCCAGCAGTCAGCATAGATAGGTTTACCCAATAGCCATTTTTCAAGTGCTCTGTTTGTCATTTCCAGCAATGATTCTGACGATCTATCATTAATTTACTTATGTCTTTCAATTTACTTCAATTGATCAACAGGCCAATGGAGTAAACCTATCTATAATAACGACCGGAAACAGCTGTAAGCTAATTTTGCTATGATAAAGGAATTATAAGTAATGACCATTATTTTAACTTGTCTCATATATATATAT
>NW_026420764.1:0-405 GCF_001194135.2 Octopus bimaculoides
TATATATATATTATTCTACTTTTTTCAACACAAATGCGGTCATGCTGAAGCCCCTGATATATATAATTTCAATATAGAGCAAATAATTTACGATAAAGTAATTTGCAAAGGTACCATTGACTCTGTTATTATCGTATTATCTAGTGTAACAATTTAAAAATTATAATAAGAGAATCAATAATATAGGCGATTGCAGGCCCCAAAAAACGCATTAAATAGCTGAAGGATTAAAATTAATCAAAGGAAATACTAAGTATGTCTACTTGCTGGAAATAACAGACAAAACTCTTATTTAAATCGACAGAATACACTGATGTGTATCAACGGGTCAGAAGGCAACCGTCTGAAGGCAAACGGGCTAAGATAATCTTTCAGCATACGTTGAAGTATTTGGACTCACACGGA
>NW_026420765.1:0-226 GCF_001194135.2 Octopus bimaculoides
AAGTGAAATTTGCTTTATTGCATGAGGTGTAACTGTGTCGGTGAGCAGATCGCAGTTCCTGTGAGTATCTATCTATCTATCTATCTATCTATCTATCTATCTATCTATCTATCTATCTATCTATCTAACAGTCTATCTGTCTGTCTGTACACATAAGCTAACACATACACCCTACCTACCCTTATATATACATATATTTTGTAGTTTCAGCTCATAGCTGTAGCCA
>NW_026420766.1:0-280 GCF_001194135.2 Octopus bimaculoides
AATGGTATTGAACCCAAAGCTACATGGTTACAATGCATACATCTTAACCACACAGTTATGCCTGTGGCCTATATATTGTTATTATTTCAAGGCAACTGATGTTGCAATGCCAATTTACAATGCAGGGAACTGCAAAACAGACTGGGACATTGAGAGCTATGTATATTGACCATGGGACCAGGTCCATGTTATTGACAGGAACTACAGACAAGGTCCACAACCTGCCAGTTTAGTCATTACCCAACAAACTTGGATAGCACCCTATCAACTTGGTCTTAGT
>NW_026420767.1:0-478 GCF_001194135.2 Octopus bimaculoides
TAAGATAAACAAAGTTCTTTTTTAATCAAAAATATACTCTCCTTCATTTTATACAATGCTCTTCCATCTAGTTGGTAGTCGTGCAAGGCCCTTCTTTCAAAATTTACTTGTCGGTGACAAAATATACTTCTCCAGTACTAGTCTGACCTCGTCCACAGAATTTCTATTTTTTCCGTCCAAATGAATTTAAAGACTGCAGAATAAATGATAATCAGATGAGGTAATAAGATCGACCTCAGTACGCAACTAGTGCTTCATTTATCGACCCCGAAAGGATTAAAAGCAAAGTCGATTTCGGCGGATTTTGAACTCAGAAAGGAGCGACGGGCGAAATACAGCAAAGCATTTCGTCCAGCGTTCTAACGATTCTGACAGCTCGCCGCCTTAAATACTGTAATAATAATGGCGGATTCTTTCGTCGAAGACGACGTACCAGCGTTCAGCTTTTGCCGTATGTCTACGAGTGTATATGTGTGTG
>NW_026420768.1:0-272 GCF_001194135.2 Octopus bimaculoides
TGTATTTGCCTAGCAAGTAACTTGATCTGAGATCATATGCTGAAACAAAGACAACTGCAGCGTGGAAGATATTTGTAACCCTTTGACGAACGCACAAAAACCGTTAGTTTCACTTCAGCATTTAATTTTCCTTTCTGTCAAAAACTTTCTGTCGCTTTGAAACCTTGGCAAAACTCATCACTGCATTAGAGAGTGACAGTGAGTTCATGATATATATGTGTTTATGTATGTATGTATGTTATCAATCAGTTTCATTTTTGTATTTCTTGTCA
>NW_026420769.1:0-260 GCF_001194135.2 Octopus bimaculoides
AGCACATACCCAAGGCGCACAGTGCTGCGCTCGGTAGTGAAGTGAAAGCAAATTACAAAAATAAAACTACTGAACAATAATAATAATAATAAAAAAAATAATAATGATAATAGTAATAATAATAATAATCATTTCTACAAAAGGCACAAAGTCTGAACTTTTGGGGGAAGTGGGGGATGAGTCGATAACACCGACCGAAGTGCGTAACTGGTACTTATTTCATCGACATCGAAAGGGTGAAAGGCAAAGCTGCCTTAGGC
>NW_026420770.1:0-671 GCF_001194135.2 Octopus bimaculoides
TCAGTTTCTACTCATTTACTTGTTTATTTTTCTAAAAATTTCGTTGTCTTGCAACCTTTTTAATAGTCGTTGACTCTGTCCGTTATCCGAGCTGCGTTCTTTTGGTTGTGCTTGTATGTGTGGGTTAGTATGCGTACGCATACACATATGTATGTATGTATGTATGTATGTATGTATGTATGTATGTACGTATGTGTGTATTTATTTATGTATGTAGGCATCTATGTGCGCCAATGCATGTATGTGTGTGTGTATGCTGTAGACTACATTTCTAGTTCTACAGTTAACACCAGGGTTAATCCTACTTACCATGCAGTTTTCATTGGTGCATGTGATATTCTCAAAGGGGTATGGCCTACAGAGTTGTGATCTGATGGAGCTCCCTGGCTCTTCAAGGATCTTAATGTTGAGTTTGGCCTCCTTCAGAGCTTTTCTAAATCTACGGGCTAGTTCTCCATGGGCTGCAGCTTCTACAAACATCACTCCTTGATATTTATCGTACCACGTGTTCACTCTGCTTGTTTTGTCACCAACTCTTTCTATTCTATTCCATTCTCTACTTCTATATCTAGGGCGGTACCACTGGTTCCATTACATATAATGTTATCTAATTCTTTCTAGCTCCCCTGTATACCCGAACCCTATCTTTCTGATCATATCCAGAGAATTGC
>NW_026420770.1:1724-2334 GCF_001194135.2 Octopus bimaculoides
TTTATAGATCTATACCAAAATTTGGTAAAAATATTGTATCTGTTATCAACGTAGCAAAATTCTCACATGTAAGTCTTTTTTATGTATATCAATTTAAATAAGAGCTAAAAGATGATCCATTGTAAAAGTTTTTACAATGGATCATCTTTTAGCTCTTATTTAAATTGATATATATGTATATATATATTTATGAATATACGTATATGTATATGCATATATATGTAGGTAAATGGATATGAATGTAAACAGATAGACATACAGATAGATAGGTACAGAGGTAATATGAACAGACAAGCACACGTACACACAAACGCAAATGAAGACTAAAAGACATAACCATACACACACACACTTCACACAAGGACACATATGGAGATACATCCATACATAACAGACGCACGTACATAGTCACAAAAACCCATACACAGACACATCCAGACATATACACACAAGGAGACAGAGGTACGTTCGTTTTTTTCCGTCCTTGTTTTTGTACACATTCACTGCTTTCTTCCAAGGAATCTAATGCTCTTAGCTTAGTTTTTCTTTGGGGCTGGCCAGATTGGAGCAATATCGAGAATAACCAGCCGAAATTGCAAGGATAATCTGG
>NW_026420770.1:2635-3919 GCF_001194135.2 Octopus bimaculoides
ACATACACACACACACACGAGGGGTGTATGAAAAGTTTTGAGTCTAACCTACAAACAGGGCTGCTAGATAGCTGAAACAATTTTTTCTGGTGGTAAGTACAGTCTTTTCGGAGTATTCTTGTTCATTTTCATGATTCTGGTATTTTAATTTATTTTGTTGCAGATTTTTGAATAAACAAGTTTCGAGGCTACAAGGAAAATGGAGAAAACTGAGTATCGTGCTGTCATAAGGTACCTTCATTTGAAAGGCATGACTCCATCAGAAATCCTTGAAGATATGGTGAGAACCTTAACAGACAATGATCCTTCGTATGCAAGTCAATCGCTGGGTAAATGAATTGAAACGTGGCAGGGAGAGTGTGGAAGATGATCTTCAATTGCAACCACCAAGGACAACATTGACCTTACTCTTGGCATGGTAATGCAAGATTGCCAAATAGCATGTCGTCAGATAGCCAAGAGACTGAGCATCTCAATTGAAAGAGTAGACAACATCGTGACAAAAGAACTTGGGTTCTCAAAGGTTTTTGCAAGGTGGGTCCTTCGCCTTTTGACTCCTGAACAGAAACGCATTAGGTGCAGTTTGTCCATGAGCAACCTGGAACTGTTTGAAGCTGATGAAGAGAATTTTCTTGCTCGTTTCATTATTCTGGACGAAAGTTGGGTCCATCACTACCAGCCTGAAACCAAAGAACAATCAAAGCAGTGGAAGCACACATCTTCTCCTACCCCAAAGAAGGCTAGGGTCATTCCTTCAGCTGGCAAGGTCATGGCGTAAACTTTTGGGGATTCTGAAGGTGTCTTGCTGATCGATTACCTTGAAAAGGGTAACACCGTGACAAGGCTGTATTATTATAAGCTACTGAAATGCCTCCGAGAAGCAATTAAAGAAAAAAGGCTGTGAATGCACACCAGAGGAGTCCTTTTTCATCACGATAATGTTCCAGCCCACACCTCAGTGGTTGCCATGGCAACAATTCGTGATTGTGGATGCGAACTTTTTCCCCATCTGCCTTATTCGCCAGGCTTAGCCCCCTCTGACTTTCATCTATTCCCCAAAATAAAAAAAGCCCTGGCTGGTCGCCATTTTGCCAGTGTCAATGACGTCATAGACGCTGTAGAGTTCTTCTACGTAGAAGAACTAAATGTATATACGTAGGTAAGGTAAATATTCCCGCATAAACAATAGATAGAATGTGAAAAATAAAAATCACTGGGCAAGTAACGATTAAGCACTAATACATATGAATAAGCAGCACAGAAGCTCGAATACACCCATACATG
>NW_026420771.1:0-248 GCF_001194135.2 Octopus bimaculoides
CCACCACCACCACTACTACATCTATTACTACTACTACCACCACTATTACATCTACTACCACCACTACTACATCTACTACCACTACCACCACTACTACATCTACTGCTACTTTATTACTACTGCCACCGCGACCACAACAATTACCATTATACCATTACCACTTCAGTGAGTAATAGCATTTGCATAATATACTACCACCAACACTAACTACAACCAATACTCTACTAGCCACAACCACCACCACCACC
>NW_026420772.1:0-660 GCF_001194135.2 Octopus bimaculoides
AACAAGATGAGGACAAATATCCGTCAAATGTAAATAATGTAAATAAAAATATTTTGATGTAGTTAGGAAAAAAAAACTATTATAGAAAGTGATTTATTGTATATTTTAGAATATAAATAACTCAAACTACAGCAGATTATGAAAATTTTCTTTACTCAATAAATAAAGTATAATTAGCATAATTATCAATGGCTACACATGGGCTTGGGGGTTTTTGATGATGTTTACAAGTTTTATTGGTGACATTTTTTCTATATTTAGACATTTGAGATAACCCTACCCTCGTTACATTATCAATGCTTTGATGTCTTCATTTCTTTTGTATTAATGTTTGTGACTCAAAGGCAGTGAGCCAGCAGAATTGTTAGCAATGTCAAAGAAAATAGCTTTGCGGAATTTGTTGCAGCTTTTTATGTCCTTGAGTTCGGAACTTGTCAAGATCTACTTTGCCTTTTATCCTTTTAGGGACAATAAATAAAGTACTAGTTCAGTACTGGGGTCAATGTTATTGACCTACCTGCTTTCCTCTAGAAATAAAATTTCTGGTCTTGTACTAAAATTTAGCAAGCTGTCAGAATCATTAAAGTGCCAGACCAACATTTTGTCTGGTTTTACATTCTGAGTTCAAATTCTGCCGAGGTTGACTTTGCTTTTCATCTT
>NW_026420773.1:0-399 GCF_001194135.2 Octopus bimaculoides
GAATGCAAGGAGTAATAAACATGAGTGCATGTGTGTGTGTGTGTGTGTGTAAGAGAGACGTTTTATAACTTCGTTAAACCGAAGAGCAAACATAGAAATAAAAATAGGAGAGCAGCTGGAAGTGCTCAGGTGACACCGAGGCGAGAGGAGAAATAAATTGAAAGGTGCAATAAATTGAAAGGTGCAATGAATAAACGTTCCAATCGGTCAAAACAACTTTATATCATTCCCAAATGATCAAAAATCGAATATAGATATATTTTAAAACAATAGGGCACCCAATGGTAAAACCCAACAGCATAGAATATACACACACACACACGAATAAAAGGTGATAAGACCTAAAAGCGTAATACGAGTGAAGTCGAATGAAGAATAATATATGGAATAAAGGCGACT
>NW_026420774.1:0-650 GCF_001194135.2 Octopus bimaculoides
CAACATATATACATGTAAGTATGCATTTATGAGTGTGAAGGGGTGTGCGTTGCATGGATGTAATGTTGTCTGTGTGGCCAGGGGGATATGATTTCGTTTCTTTTTTTCTCTTTTGTGTGTTTTTTTTTTTTTCCAAATTGTTCTGTATTAAATTACACTTGTATTGTTGAATGAAGTGCTCAAGTCCCATGTTCTCGTCTCTGCTATGTGGTCCCGATAACCTGTTTGACCATATTCGCTTGTCAGTTGACAGGACGGACATTTTATCCGCTTCAAGGGCAATGTTTACATCGCATTCAGGTGAATGTGTGAACGTGCGATCCTCAGATCTTCTTTCACTTATATTCATTTTTCTTCTTCGATTACATTAGCTAGTAATATAGATGGAAGCAGACAGGTTAGATTTGATATATCGGACCTTATTTGTGATGGTTGACGTATTTCTTGAGGGCTTTGCTGAAAACGGTAGAGGGCAAAAAATAAAATAAAAATAAAATAATAAAAATAAAATAACATAAAAAAGAAACTGCCAACCGGAAGGTTTTTCTTAGCTGTCGTTCTAAGCGATATGTTTTCAAATTGTACAAAAGACCCTACATTTGCGTGCGTTTGTACATATGTGTGTGTGTGTGTGTGTGTGTGTGTGTGTG
>NW_026420775.1:0-213 GCF_001194135.2 Octopus bimaculoides
TATCTATCTATCTATCTATCTATCTATCTATCTATCTATACGTATATACACACACACACATATATATGTACATGCATATACACACACGTACACACACACATATATATATGTATAAATATTCACGTATATACACACGTATATAAATATCTTAGAAAATACAAGCATATATGTGTGTGTGTGTATACACATGTATACATACATACATACTTACAT
>NW_026420775.1:232-345 GCF_001194135.2 Octopus bimaculoides
TACATACATACATACATACATACATACATACATATATATATACATATGTGCATACATACATACATACATATATCGATTGGTTAATAGATAATTTGTATGATCAATGGACTGAT
>NW_026420775.1:355-487 GCF_001194135.2 Octopus bimaculoides
TACATATATCGATTGGTTAATAGATAATTTGTATGATCAATGGACTGATAAAAGAAAACAGACTGTTTCAAATAAGCGTTACGAAAAAACTAAAATATCGATAGATAGATAGATAGATAGATAGATAGATAG
>NW_026420775.1:506-786 GCF_001194135.2 Octopus bimaculoides
GATAGATAGATAGATAGATAGATAGATAGATAGATAGTTAGATAGACAGAGAGACAGATAGGCAGAAAGATAGATAGATAGGTAGACAGAATGGCAGAGAGGGAGCAAATTAGAAAAAGAAATATATATAAACAGATATGAATACATACTCTTGTACATGCATAGATACATATATCCATACATACACTCATGCATACGCATATACATGCGTACGTACGTAATACATGCATGCATACATACATACAAACATATATGCATGCATATATACATACATACATAC
>NW_026420776.1:0-462 GCF_001194135.2 Octopus bimaculoides
TATATATATACACACACACACACACATGTACATGGTAGGGCACGTGTATGTGTTTCTATGTATGTGTGCTTGTGTGTGTGAGTGTATTTGTGTGCGCGTGATACTGTGTATTCGATTCTACTACTCACATCATTTGTTTATGATCCCTTCAAAAGAAAAGCGACGATAGAAGGAATAGTAAACATGAAGTACTGACGTAGTGTGTCCCAGTGAAACATTCAAGACAATGCCACGGCGTAACTGAAGGCTACTGGTGAAACAAGTAAAATATAAATAGATTATGTACATGATTTGCATCATCTACATTTGACGGATATTTGTCCTCGTCTTGTTTGTTGTTAAATCAACGTTTCGGCTGATATACCCTCCAGCCTTCATCAGGAGTCCTTGGGAAAATTTCGAACCTGGGTTGTCATTCCTAAGGTATTATTCGATGTTATTATTATTATTATTATTATTATT
>NW_026420777.1:0-426 GCF_001194135.2 Octopus bimaculoides
AGATAGATAGATAGATAGATAGATAGATAGATGGATAGACAGATAGAGAGGTTCCTTTTCAATTTACTGTCGCCAATACGTTGAAATTTCAATGCAAAGCATTTTTCTTTTTTTCTTTCTCCTTTTTTTTTTCTTTCCATTGTATATCTATCAACATATTTGTAAATAAACACATGTTCTCACAGGGGCTGGTGACCTTTCAAAGATGTCAACTTTAAGAAGTAGGATGGAAAAAACAGTTAGAGGGGAGGGTGCGGTCATCATCGAAAAATAAAAAAGTGTTCAAAGTTTAAAGTCTTATGAAAATGTATATTCCTTTACACTTGTATAGTCAGGCCCCATATTCAGTATAATTTCATGTTTTGCATGAACAAAGATTAAATATTAGTACAATATTCATAAATTAGGAAAATAAAGTCAGAATAT
>NW_026420778.1:0-429 GCF_001194135.2 Octopus bimaculoides
TTTCTGTCGAAGAGCATAGGCTCGAAACATAAAAGACTTTCTCACTTCCCTAGTGTTAATCTAATACATCTGTTTGTTGTTTACACACCCGTCTTCGTCTTTTGCTTTTTTGTAAATTCTCAATATATATACTCTCTCTTTTACTCTTTTACTTGTTTCACTCATTTGACTGCGGCCATGCTGGGGTACCACCTTTAGTCGAGCAAATCGACCCCAGGACTTATTCTTTGTAAGCCTAGTACTTATTCTATCGGTCTCTTTTTGCCGAACCGCTAGGTTATGGGGACGTAAACACACCAGCATCGGTTGTCAAGCAAAGTTGGGGGGACAAATACAGACACACAAGCATATACACACACATACATATATTTATATACATCTATTAGACAAAAGAAACAGACTTGGAAGGACTGGAAGAACAGTGGTAGC
>NW_026420779.1:0-234 GCF_001194135.2 Octopus bimaculoides
CCAATAATTACAGGTATAAACCTGAACTTGTTATCTGGATAGAGTAACTGTAAATTTCTCAATAGTTAAGCGTAGGTATTTTCTTTTTCGCTGATCTTTAGTTTTATGTCAACATTCACTGGGCAACCGATTTTTACAACTGTATAAAAATTCTCTTCTCTGTCCCAAATTATAACGTCAAGTTTATTATGTTTACATTTTATTGAAGTTTTCACTGGGACATTCCACCAGTAC
>NW_026420780.1:0-573 GCF_001194135.2 Octopus bimaculoides
TATATATATTATATGTATATATCATATTTATATATTTATGTTTATATTTGCTTGTCTATCTATCTATCTATCTATCTATCTTTCTATCTATCTATTTATGTTTCAATCTGTGTATCTACTTTTCTCCATCCACCTCTCTTTTAACTCAGAGATTACAAAAAGGAAACAAAAGCGATTCAAACGCATACACTTCTCCTCAAGTCATCTTCCACACTTGCAACATACATTTTGACATATAAGAATTTCATATAAACTCTACGAAATTTTACTTTCTATTTATTAAAATTATACTTCT
This sequence comes from Octopus bimaculoides, assembly GCF_001194135.2. Taxonomy (NCBI): domain Eukaryota; kingdom Metazoa; phylum Mollusca; class Cephalopoda; order Octopoda; family Octopodidae; genus Octopus; species Octopus bimaculoides. The sequence goes on from NW_026420780.1 coordinate 296, forward strand.
CTTTACTTTCTATATACTTTCCCTAATTTTCTTTAACATTTTTCATTCAACTTTGTTTTAAAATATCTATATATAATACATGATTTTCGGTCAGATGCCTGGTTGTCAATTGTGAAAATATTGTGAACAAAATTATGAACATCACAAATATTATAAAGTTCCGAGCTCCCAGAAACAGCTGTCGTGTTAAAAAATTATCCATTCTCCAATAAGTCTTTTGTGTGTGTGTTTTATACTCAATATAAATATAGTAATCGATATATATAAATGTCTACATG
>NW_026420781.1:0-246 GCF_001194135.2 Octopus bimaculoides
CGTTTCATTCTTTGCTTGCATACGTTCATATATACATACATAAATGTATACTTAAAGGCATACGTGTATACACACATACATACATGCATGCATATATACATAAATTCATACGTATATACATACATACACGCATACATACATGCATACATACATAAATGCATAGTGTATGCATACATACATATATGCATATACACATCAATGCACACGTGCATACATACATACATACATACATACATACATACATAC
>NW_026420781.1:459-629 GCF_001194135.2 Octopus bimaculoides
CACACATACATAAATGCATACGTGTATGAATACATACATATATATATATATACATATAAATGCATACGTGCATACATACGTACATGCACACATACATATATACATAACTGCATAGTGTATGCATACATACATATATACATATACACATAAATGCAAGCGTGCATACATAC
>NW_026420782.1:0-306 GCF_001194135.2 Octopus bimaculoides
CATACATACATATTTATATGTCTATAATAACGAATCTATATGCTAAAGTTCCAATGCCAATACTAAAACATGTACCTGTTGCATGGTTGAAGCCATACCAGTCTCGTATAAGCGCTTCAACCATACCTTAACCAGTTCGATACGGTTGATGCAGGGATAACGGAGAAAGAAGTGGCTTCAGTGTGGATGAATGACCAACTGGACACTGAATCGCTCAATAACTTCGGAAACGTTGTCTTCTTCATCTTGAAATGTTATAGCAAAGAGAGAGAGAGAGAGAGAGAGAGAGAGAGAGAGAGAGAGAGA
>NW_026420783.1:0-871 GCF_001194135.2 Octopus bimaculoides
TCCAGCAGTAAACATTGTTCGAACATTCCACGCACCAAACCTCGTGGAATCCTTTCTCGAAAGCAGTATCGGCCAACTAGCTTCCCTAGGGCTTTGACTATTCGGCGTGATAAAACACCTTTGACTCTAGAAACCTTCAGTTGGTAAATTAATACAAGACTTGTCAACTATCAGTGTTTTCATAATCAATTTGAAAATCCATTGCACGGGTGATTAGCCCATTTTGGTCAACTTTACCTGCTTCCATCTCTCACGACAAGGACGAGGGGTTGAAGAGACAAGAGAAAATATTTTGAAAATTTAGCAACGACAGCAGAAAGTGCAGCCCAGCGCCAGAACATGAAAGAGCTGTACAACACAACTAAATTACTATCCGGGAAGAGAGTAAGAGTAGAAAAGGCAGTAATAGGGAAGGAAGGCCGGATGCTAACATCAATTTTAGAACAAAAAAATCGATGGAAGGAGCATTTTGAAGACTTGCTCAATAGACTACCTCCAGACACAATAACCAACATTGTGCCAATAAATTTGGATCTTAACATCAGCCTTGACCCTCCGTCCAAGTATGAAATAAGAAAGGCTATACAATCCTTCAAGAATGGGAAAGCGGTAGGTGTAGACAATATTCCAGCTGAAGCAATGAAATCAACTATAGGAATAGCGGTAGAAATGTTTTATCCATTATTTTCTAAGATACGTCAGGAAGAAAATGTGCCTGATGATTGGAAAGAGGGACTCATCGTAAAATTGCCAAAAAAAGGTGATTTAAGTGTTTGCGGAAATTATAGAGGGATTATGTTATTATCGACTCCAAGAAAAGGTTTAACAGGATACTTTTGGAGTGGATGAGGACAGCAGTCGACAAATTGTT
>NW_026420784.1:0-438 GCF_001194135.2 Octopus bimaculoides
ATTGATACACCGAAGCCAAATGTATTTTGAGAAGTTTTGACTTAGAAGAAGTAAATTGTTATAAACACTGTTTTTGGTATCTAATAGTCAAATACTAAAAACATGAAAAAAGTGGCTGCATAAACATAGCAGAAGACAAAATGACTTTCAGTAGTTAGTTTTGTTCTATTACAACTAATTAGATATCTCAAAATTTAATTAGGTTCACTTTCAATAATTCGATGTAACCAGTTACATCTGTCCCCTGCAAAATATTTCTTTCTATCTAATTAGAAATATTCAGTAATTTAATAAAATTGGTATATGAACATAGATAAGGAGAACATATAAAAACCCGAGACATAATTGTTCTTTATTGAAGAAATTGTGTATTGTGAAGCTACGCAAATAATAACGATACAAAAACGTAATTCCTGTAAGATTCAAGAGGAATCAAGG
>NW_026420785.1:0-312 GCF_001194135.2 Octopus bimaculoides
ACACACACACAAGCAGTCACGCATGCACACACACGCATAAAAACGTGTCTTATTCCTAGTCACAGACAAATACTGGTTCTCAAGCATTGCATCGCGCGTGCGCATACGCATACACACACACACACACGCACACACAGACAAATGCACATACACATGTAATAGTCGCATTGTCATACCGACATCGCGCGTTTAAAAGCACCCATAATTATGCAGAATCACATACACACACACATATGCAGACATATAGTCTCATCACATAAGAATACATACACACATACACAAATCCACAAATACAGACATACACACATTGAC
>NW_026420786.1:0-653 GCF_001194135.2 Octopus bimaculoides
TAATAATAATAATAATAATAATACAACGACAACAGGAATGAAATATTCCAAATCCTCTTTTCTGAAGAATGTAGGCTGAGGCGCACAGCATTGCAGAAAGCGAACCTTTGTTTCCCATAGAAACATCACGATATACAACGTATTCAGCCTTTACAGAAATTCATGGACCCCGACTGTTGAATATATCTTTAACAAAGACAGTCATACCACAATGGAATTGTGTAGATCTATTCCCATGGGGTTTGCAACTCTTAGCGATACATTCTAAGACTGCGTGTCTTAGAATATATTTGAATGTTGGTTTACATTTCCAAAACTTGCAATTACGTAAAAATTTGACCACAACATTTCTAATACCCGTTTTTGTTGAAAATATTTCTCAGAATACGCCAACGCCTTAATAAATTTTCTTGGACATAGTATTGGACATAGGGAGATAATATGAGGTAATTACGATGGTCAATGGGACACACGAAAAGGAAAAAAAAGATATTTATTTTTCAAAGCTGGTGCTTATTTGATCCATGTCTATTGTCAAACCGCTAAGCTGCAGGACGTAAACAAAGATATTAATTTTTAACCGACTTAAGCACACACACACAAACAAACACACACACACATATATGTATATATATATGTGTGTGTGTGTGTGT
>NW_026420787.1:0-273 GCF_001194135.2 Octopus bimaculoides
CTAGATTTCAACAGTGACACACATTTACCTCACTTGTCAAGATTTAGAAAATATCAACAACAGAGAAGAGAGAAACTTTGATCAAAGTTCTACATACATACATACATACATACACATATATATATACATACATACATACACGCATACATACAGGCATGCATACATACATAATACATACATACATTCATACATACATACATACATACGCGCATACATATATATACGCACACACACACGAACACATATGGATACATATGTACATATATATATATA
>NW_026420788.1:0-218 GCF_001194135.2 Octopus bimaculoides
TATATATATATATATATATGACTGCTTCATCTTGAGAGATGACAGCCGTCCCATCAACACACACACCCCACACTCCATCACACATCACAATCCTTCCGTTGATGATCCCTCAGATGACTTTTAAGACCAGCAGCTGACTCCAATGGTTTAAAACACAAGTGACAGATGTTATTCAAGTTTCTTCTATATCTTTGCCCTTTGGAATCTGATTCTGAAGG
>NW_026420789.1:0-332 GCF_001194135.2 Octopus bimaculoides
ATATATATATAGATATATATATAGATATATATATATAGATATATATATAGCGCACTATACTTACGCAAGCACACACATACATATTCATATACAACCAAATACACATATGCATATTCGCGCAGGGGGATGGTTGTGTATGTATACCCACATATATATTCAGAATTTAATTCACACGGATATATATGTATGTACGGCATGTGGATGAGGGTGTTTAAATAGGAGTGCCAGCATGTAAATGTCCATGTAAGTATGTATGCATTTCATGCAGCTATACCTATATAAACACACATGTATATGCTTATATACATTACCACATTAATATAACGTATGAA
>NW_026420790.1:0-210 GCF_001194135.2 Octopus bimaculoides
TATATATAGATATATAGATATATATATATATATACACTCACATGAAAGAAATTATTCTTCTGTTGTTATCTACGTTCCTTTCTCTGTCTTTAACACATGCACACACGCACGCCCACACGCACTCACGTTCACGCACACTCACACACAAACGCACACGTGCACACACAACAACCACCCCTACCATTACCACACACACACACACACACACAC
>NW_026420791.1:0-222 GCF_001194135.2 Octopus bimaculoides
AACATGAAACCGTGAGCAGCATGATTACACCTTTGAATTATGGATATAATCCGTCCTAGACTTCCCGTCTTTCCAGCGTCATTCAAAAGGTAAAAGTTAACTCGAGGCTACCTTGTATTAATGAAGTTACTCATTCTTTTATAAAGTGTCAAACGGTTAAAAAGTATGTAAGACATACATACATACATACCTACATACATACATACATACGTACATACATAC
>NW_026420792.1:0-339 GCF_001194135.2 Octopus bimaculoides
ACAATATGCAAGAAATAGTAACCAAATCTCCCTACATCAACACAGGACACTAATATTTTATCCCAACACTTTTATCCTAGATTCATGTGTTTCAGTTCTTTGTTGAATATTCATAATTATTATTTTGCTGAAATAATCATCATCATCATCCAACATCTCATTTACATGTTGACATGATTAATTGCATAAAAGACAAAGATTCTATATAAGACATCATACTTACATCCCAATGTGGTATAATTTTCTTTTATTGTTCATAATTTTATTTCTAATTTAACTGTACAGTGATGTTATTCATGATTTATAAGAATTCATTTCTCAGTTACTTACACAATATCC
>NW_026420793.1:0-504 GCF_001194135.2 Octopus bimaculoides
AGTAGTAGTAGTAGTAGTAGTAGTAGTAGCAGCAGCAGTAGTAGTAGTATGGTTGAAATCCAAGGTTATTTTGAAAATTATAAGATTGCTGGAAATTTATCGAGAGCCATAAAAACATAATTTCTTTAGAAATTGTTTTATTTTGTGAAATCCACATAATTAATACAGAAAATGAAGTCTTGCGAGAGACTATCTTTGAAAATTACATTCTTTCTATTTATACTAGCCATCTATCCTGAATGTTGTTATCTGTTATTTTATGTTTACGCCAAGAAGTGAACTCGTTCTGGAAAGAGATACATATAACTGCATAAGATATGAGAAAATACTGCTTCACGTTTTTTTTGCATTTCCATTGTTATAATGGTGACTAGGCCATTAAAGTTACTGAGATGTTAAAACAAAAATGTATGGCACAGACACTTGAAACAATCTTAATGATGGAGTGACATCAGAAACGCAATCTATAGTATTATTCTGCTAAGCTAAGACTTTATCGGTAAA
>NW_026420794.1:0-241 GCF_001194135.2 Octopus bimaculoides
TTTACATTATTTGCATTTGATGGATATTTGTCCTCATCTTGTTTGTTGTTTACTCAACGTTTCGATTGATATACACTCCAGCCTTCATCAGGTTTCTTGGAGAAATTTCGAACCTGGGTTCTCATTCCTAAGGTATTTTTTGATGGCCTAGTGGTTAAGAGTGCCGGCTACAAACCCCAAGATTCCAAGTGTCATTCCAGGCAGTGACCTGAATAATAATAATAATAATAATAATAATAAT
>NW_026420795.1:0-982 GCF_001194135.2 Octopus bimaculoides
AGTGTCTGCTTTCAGTCCTGAACTTCTCAACCACTGATGGCTGTTGCTTGGTCTAAATCAGCATTTCGGCTTCGAAGTATATATTATCCATGCAGAGGCTTCTGGCTCTATCGCTCCTCAATTTGTTTCTGCCAGTTCTGTTTTGAAGTCGGTTTGATCCGTTTTGCTAAATTGGGTAGCAGTGGTTTCAGGTTCTTCATCTAATTCAGGGTTGATGCCGAGTTCCCTTGCGAAGCAAGCTTCCTTAAAAATAAATTTTTTTGCTGCTTTCGTGTTTGCAGTATCCAGTCCTCTGTACTAGATAAGTACTTGTCCATTGCTATTGTGGAAGTCCTATAGCACAGTTCTACCTGCAACATTCCTCTTCCCCCATATGATCATTATTATTATTATTATTATTATTATTATTATTATTATTATTATTATTGAGTGAGAGAGCAGTGCATGCCATCAAAGTGACATTGGGGTAAAATATACGAAGCCCATTATACCCATCATGACTACCCGTCTGATAAGGGTACACCAGGCACATGCATAACAACCATATGTACGTGACATAGTGATCTCATATCAAGATAAACAACGCATGACCTCGCAGGTGGGGGCCCAGTTAGAATTTCCTTCAGTTCGAGTAGCCCATCCCGCTCAAAAGGCCCCTGAATAAGGTTTGTTTAAGGATGTTGAGCAAAACCCCCATGTTTCCAAGGGTGAATTATTCAAACCCCAAAGAATTCCTCTTAACACATGGCTATGATGCTCTCCCACTATTTCTGCTCACGATCAGAGATGCACATATCGTCAGCCACCAAGGGACATGCTCAACTGGTTAAGGTCAAACAACTGACAAGCAATCTGTGGTATTAAGCTGAATATTTGCTGTAGCCCATCTTTTTATACCAAGACAAAACAATGTACATGTCACCACTTCCAATCAGTTAAGATTTATTATTATTATTATTATTATTATTATTATTATTATTAT
>NW_026420796.1:0-972 GCF_001194135.2 Octopus bimaculoides
TGTGACACCAGCAATATACATAAAATTACTGTCGATAGAAGATGCAACCCTATTTCTGCTGCTTATGCTCCTACGTCTATGATTCTGATCCACTGGTCTTCAATATAAATGCATATCAATATGCAACTATCAACTCATTGGTGACCTTGCACTTGAATATGTACAACTTCACTCACTCACACTCTTAGCCGCACTCACTTGGCTCTTGTACTTACATGTATCTTCTTCAGTTATTCTTTCATAGTATTTTTACAATTATACTCTGGCCTAACATTTAACCAACATTTTTAATCTTGCATCCACCATTTTTCAACACATGCTCCTTTATGCAATTCACATTTGCAGTTCCTGTGCCATTCTCATCATCATCATTTAACATCTGCTTTCCACGATTGCATGGGTTAGATGGTTTGACAGGAGCTGGCTGGTGAGAAGACTGCACCAGGCTTCAGTGTCTGTTTTGGCATGGTTTTTACGACTGGATGTCCTGCCTAACACCAACCGCTCTGCAGAGCAGTCATGAGGTGGGAATATTTAGCAATCAGATCACTACATCCAATGTCATAATTCACTAGAATATTATTTACATGATAAAAAAACTAAACTAATCACGACTTTGTGTGAAATAGGCTCCAGGAATAATTTCATCTTTTGGCTTGTTTCTGAGCCTAACGATCAATATAAATTCAGCACACTTTGACCACTTGACAGAGAGCATTGGGTTAGAGCAGAGAGAACAGTGAAAGACAGCAGAGATGGTTTCTATGGCTGGATACAGACACCTGCTGACAACAACCACAATGAACGATCAACAACAGCAACACAACGACAATCATTTAACTTACTCACTGTTATAACAATAACATTTAAACTCTCTTGGCATTTTGTCATTCATAGCACCAACATTGCTCATATTTTTGTGTATGAAAAGAATAAAATTTTGTCTATCAAAAATTGCAATGGATTCAGTAT
>NW_026420797.1:0-430 GCF_001194135.2 Octopus bimaculoides
GTTTCTCTGCAAATGGCACTGGCAATTTACATGTGATAGATGGTAGAATGCATGCAGAGATGTACCAGAATATTTTGAACAATAATTTATGGGACTCTGTAGAAAAGCATCAGCTTTGTGAAGGGTGGGTTTTACAACAGGGTAACGACCCTAAACACACGGCGAAGTCTACCAAAAATGGATTGTCAATCATAACATAAAATTATTAGAATGGCCAAGCCAGTCACCTGACTTGAACCCCATTAAAAATTTGTGGCGTTAAAATTCATTCAAGAACCCCAATGTGCATTCCAGATTTGAAGAAAATTTGTCAAGAAGAATGGGAAAAAATTCCTAAAGAAGCATGCGAGTCATTGATTAAGAACTACAAGAAGAGATCAGTTGAAGTGGAACTGAAAAATGGTTATGCTACGAAGTATTAAATCAGAAT
>NW_026420798.1:0-400 GCF_001194135.2 Octopus bimaculoides
AATAATATTGACATAAGCCTCTCCCTAGACACACACAAAAAAAATTGTTTCAACACACAAATTCACATAAAAAATCCTGCAAACCAGATACAAAAATGTAAAGCCCACTCTTTTGCGTCGAGGGCTTATATGCCTCAATATTAAATTATTTTCTTTAGAAAATACATGGTGATCGCTTATTAGCTTTAAGCATAAAAGATATATTTAAAATTCTGTACCGCTTTTCAAATCATCGCAGAGAATGAACATACTAGCTTGCTTATACATGTACAGGAATTATATATATATATTTGATAATAATATTAAGGATAAAAATCCAAATTCACAGGTAAAAACACAATTTAATTTAAGTTATCAAAAATTAGATTAAATTAAGTTTTACAGTATATAATATATAAAT
>NW_026420799.1:0-408 GCF_001194135.2 Octopus bimaculoides
TCTATTTATATTATATTACTTTTTATACAATTCGAAAGTATCTGAAAATTATCAATCTTGAATATACATACATATATATATGGATGGATGGATGGATGGATGGATGGATGGCTGTGTGAGTTTGTGTGTTAAAAGTATGCATAAACGCTTTGTGTGTGTGTGGGTGTGTGTGTGTGTGTCCCCGCGCACACACACAAACATACACGTACACATATAAAAGAATTTAAATTCTATTTTATATACGTGTAGGGTGATAAATGTATAGAAACGCAGAGCACAAACACATCATGTATGTATGTGTCTGTGTAACTTTAAATATATATAATCAAAAATATGTTTGTACATACACTCATTGCACAGCCACTAGATAGATAGATAGATAGATAGATAGATAGATAGATAGATAGA
>NW_026420800.1:0-828 GCF_001194135.2 Octopus bimaculoides
AGACCCAAAGGTGTCAGGTAATGCTGAGTAAGTGCTATAGACAGACTATATATATGTTTGATGGGCTTCTTTCAGTTTCCATCTACAAAATCCACTTACAAAGCCTTGGTCAGCCCGAGGCTATAGTAGAAGACACCAGCCCATGGTGCCATGCAGTGGGACTGAACCTGAACTATGTGGTTTTGAAGAAACTTCTTACCACACAGTGATATCTGCACCTATCTACAATTTTCCCTCACATGTCATGGTAATTGTTATTTCATCTTGCTCTTTCTCTCTCTCTCTCTATTCCGAGCTGTTTTTGCTGTCTAAAGCTATTTCCCTACTCAATGTACACACACACACATTAACAAAGATTTGCTATTTTATTTCCAATAATTCAATATCTACCTTACAGAAAACTATTTGTTCTGTCATCATCCTCTCAATATTCACAGACCAGCAAGGGTCCCAAAATCTATGAGAGGTCATTTACATGGTCATTGACCTGTTACAAATAACAGTCAAATCTGCCTCATATTACATTCTGCTGTCTTAAAAATAGACAGAATGATTTTGATTATAGTTCTGCTCAATCAGGACTCACCCAAACAACAATGACAAAACATGATCAAAATTTACAAAAGGAGAAAGTAATACAAAAGATCAATCCACAGGCATTGTCACTCCAACCCAACCATCTGTATATAAACAACCTATATATAGACTAAAAGAGTAGGTGTTGAAAATACAATAAGAATTTATAGTTGCCAAGTTGCTGCCTAATATTTCTATGATTAAAGAATTTGTTTACCTCAGGTTGACAGTCACCTTAGGTGAAAGAGAGGA
>NW_026420801.1:0-426 GCF_001194135.2 Octopus bimaculoides
CACCCAGTCGTAATGATGTAAGAGCTGGGTCAGGCAGCTCCTACCTGGTCATAAGCCATGTTGGGTATCACTCAGCAATTTATTTTCGTCAAGGAATGCGATTAGTTTTCCTCTGATTATCCTTTCCATGACTTTGCTGATGTGTGAAGTCAGAGAGATAGGCCTATAGTTTTTGGCATCTGCTCTGCTTCCCCCTTTATGGATTGGGCATATTATTCCCTCCTTCAGCTTGCTTGGCAGTCTTCCGTTTGCGAGAAAGCTCTGGAAGAGGATCTGGAGGGGTTTTGCCAGGGCATGCTTACACGATTTAAGGAGGATTGGTGGGAAACATATATATACATATATATCATTCATGGCAAGAGAATTCATCATATAAATATATATATATATGTGTGTCTGTGTGTGTGTGTGTGTGTGTGTGTGTAT
>NW_026420802.1:0-219 GCF_001194135.2 Octopus bimaculoides
TTTTTTTTTTTTTAATATTTTTCCCCCTCGAAATATATAAATATCTGTTTGCGATCAGGATTATTGCAGTCAAAGAGAAAAGGTCAGAGATAAAAAAATTTATGTACATATATGTATGTGTGTATGTATATGTATATAGGTATATATATACATATATTTATGTATGTATGTGTGTATATATATATACATATATACATATACATATATATATATATATAT
>NW_026420803.1:0-575 GCF_001194135.2 Octopus bimaculoides
GAAAAATCTGTCCGCAACTGACATCTTTTGACTGCTTGTTTCCTTCAAAAGAATTTTAAAGTTTTCTTTCCTTCTTGTATATGTTTGTGTAGATGCGTGTGATTGTAATAATTATTTGTAACACAAAAGATAGAATATGGATGATAATTCAAATTAATACATTTCTCAATGTTATCAAGTGGTTGTATTTTGAGATTTGACATCAATCATCGTTAATTACTGAAATAACGCTGGTTAGTTTATGTATAGTTGCTGAAAGAACATTGGGTAAACATTTCTTAATATAAATGTATTAGGGACCTGTATATACTATTAAATTAAATTGTGTATTTATAATATACTTTTCAACTCCAGTCATTTTATATTCTTTATACACTCAGGCAATAATTATTTTCTCCAATAAGTTTGTATGTGTATATGTTTGTGTATGTGTGATTGTAATTATAATAATTATTTTTAACGAAACAGATAGAATATGGATGGTAAATCAAATTAATACACTTGCTAATGTTATCTAGTGGTTGTATTTTGAGATGTGACATCGATCCTCGTTTGTTACTGAAAGAAAGCTGAAT
>NW_026420804.1:0-705 GCF_001194135.2 Octopus bimaculoides
CTGGGGTCGATTTTCTCAACTAAAGGCGGTGTTCCAGCATGGCCGCAGTCAAATGACTGAAAGAAGTAGAAGAGTAGAAGAGAAGAGTAATATATATATATATACCTTCTTTCCTTCTGGATCTGGACTGTTTGATTCTGAACTTTATACCCTCCGGCTGCACCTCTCCTACCCACGGATTACACTGGACCCATTTTCTGATTGGAAATCGCTTCAATATACCACGACGTCTAAAAAACTTTTGAACTTTTCCACTTTTGTAAACCTCCTTTATCATCCTTTTTTACCTTACTTTCCTTCACCTACCGTCTCTTCCTTACTCTGGATGTTCCTAATCTGTCTCCGTGTTTTTCTCCTTGTCTCCGTATTCTTTCTGTTGAAGAGCGTAGCTCGAAACGTCAAAGACTTTCCGTATTCCCGAGCGTCATACTAATATATACTTTTGTTATTTACACCACCTGTCCTCGTCTGTTGTTATTATTTGTATATTCTCCCATATATATATATATATATACCGGAGTAAGCACATAAATGTGCAACAAGGTGGAAAAAAGAGTACTCAAATACCAGAGGAAGAGTAATATGCCTTATTTAAAAGCAGCAGAAATATAACAAGAAACTGTTACTCGGAGTTTCAAGTTCCCGTTCATCGGAGAGTTTTCTAACAAAACTGTCCGATGAACGGGAACGTGAAACTCCGAGTAA
>NW_026420805.1:0-309 GCF_001194135.2 Octopus bimaculoides
AAAAAAAATGAATAATGCAATAAATAAATAAATAAATATATAAATAAGGCAATAAATGGTTCATGGGACAAAAATAGTGAAATATCGTTCTATTTCCGGCTTTAGTTTGGGATGTCTCACATTCGACATTTCCATTGAAACGTTTATCATATCGGGTTAGTGGAACTGGCACCAACCAATCAATTTACACATACATTCACACATACATACACACATTCGTACATGCATGCATACATGCATACATACATACATACATAACTACATACATAACTACATACATAAATACATACATACATACATACATACATA
>NW_026420805.1:370-868 GCF_001194135.2 Octopus bimaculoides
CATACATACATACATACATGCATACATACATACATACATACATATATAGACAGACGTACATACATACAAACTCAAAAATATATAAACTTATTACAAATATATGTATATATGTGTTCACTGTGCTTTCTGTTTGAACTACAAAATATTTAAAGGTGCTCTATATATCGTCTTCAGAGACGTTTGGAACACAGTACAACACAATACACGCATTCATTCACAGATACTCACATAATCATTAACATAGACATAGTTATGCTAATGTTCGCCACATATACAGACTTACGCACAAAGCCATATTAGATACAGATATATTATGTATATTAGTATAATTCTCTATTTGGTAATGAACTCATGCTTACATGAATTTATGTATAAACGTGCACATATACATTTATTGTCAGATCTAATTATCAGGTCTGGTTGTTGAGAGCAAAAATGATGAAGGAGATGATGATGATGACGACGATGATGATGGTGATAGTGGTGGTTATGGTGGTA
>NW_026420806.1:0-102 GCF_001194135.2 Octopus bimaculoides
ATAGTGTTGTGGTTTGCTAAAGTCATTTTGGTTATTTAAAATAGCTGTACACCTGTACTTACTACATAATACTTGATGATTAAGAATATTGCATAGCTCACC
>NW_026420806.1:112-229 GCF_001194135.2 Octopus bimaculoides
TGTACTTACTACATAATACTTGATGATTAAGAATATTGCATAGCTCACCTACAACTTAAAAGTTCATAATCACATCATCCTGACATATATTAGTTGGTCCTATGAGAAGCAATATGG
>NW_026420806.1:326-440 GCF_001194135.2 Octopus bimaculoides
CTTAAATAGATGAATTGTGTTGATAAAAGCTGAATATTTTAGGTTAATAGTGAGATTCACTATAAAGTTTGCAACATATTTTCAAGGAATTGGGATTTGTTTTTTAATTGGAGA
>NW_026420807.1:0-1859 GCF_001194135.2 Octopus bimaculoides
TATACCTACATATAAATACATATACCTACATATAAATACATATATATATACATATAAATACATATATATAAACATATATATAAACATATATATATACTTACTCCTTATTATAGTGTGGTCGTGTATGTGTGTATACATACATACGAATATTTATTTGTATCCGCATATAAACTTCTTAATTTGTTTAACAAGTTATTTAATCTCTGTATTTGTATATACATTCCATTTATATAAGTATATACAGGCATATAAGTATGTTTGTATGTATGTATGTATGTGTGCACGTATATAAATATATAAATGCATGCGTATGTGTGGATGTATGTGTGTATATATATATATATATATATATATATTCACGCCTAACTCATTTGACCAGTTAGTGGCTATCCAACCGTAGCTAGGCCAAGACAGTTTAAAACAATAGATGTCCAATTAGACGAGAGGACGTAACAGCAAAAATTACCCATCCCCAAATGCCAGCAGGATTTCAAATACCCACTACTAGCAGGACCCTATCTTCTCCGTAAACGAAAAAATAACAGAGTATCTCATCACAGTTTTTAAAAGTTTACACATTATCATCTCAACAATTCCTCAAGAAATAATTTCTACACAGACCCCTCCACCACACACAGAACTGACACGCTCTTACCCCACAGGTTTAGCATATAGACAGATAGATATATATAGGCGCAGGAGTGGCTGTGTGGTAAGTAGCTTGCTTACCAACCACATGGTTCCGGATTCAGTCCCACTGCGTGGCACCTTGGGCAAGTGTCTTCTTCTATAGCCTCGGGCCAACCAAATCCTTGTGAGTGGATTTGGTAGACGGAAACTGAAAGAAGCCCATCGTATATATGTGTGTATATATATATATATATATATATATATATGTGTATGTGTGTGTGTGTGTGTGTGTTTGTCCCCCCACTATCGCTTGACAACCGATGCTGGTGTGTTTACATCCCCCGTAACTTAGCGGTTTGGCAAAAAGAGACCGATAGAATAAGTACTAGGCTTACAAAGAATAAGTCCTGGGGTTGAGAAAATCAACTAAAGGCGGTGCTCCAGCATGGCCGCAGTCAAATGACTGAAACAAGTAAAAGAATATATGTCTGAACATTGAAATGAAAATACAGTAATAAGAACAGTTGCACCGGTACTCCTTTCCAAACAACTAAAAACGTTTATACCAGGGATCATGTATGTATGGGAGTATTTATATATATATATATATATATATATATGTGTGTGTATGTATATATGTATGTGTTGGTGGGTATATATATGTGTCTGTCCTCCTCATATATAGTAACAGTGACTTTTGACTCTTTTGGTATGAATGTACAGCCATCTATTTATGTACATCTGAACACACATATAGGTATTCATGTTTTTGTATTCATGTATATCTATATATGGTAATGTATACATGCATATGCATGAGTTTTTATGACTATGTGTTTTTTTTTATATGCTTTTTTGTATGTTCATGAATTGAATTTTGTAAATCTCTGAAAAGGCCTAGTGAATCATGCATGTACCCCCATTGCATCCTTTTTTACCAATGAGTCCAGCATACTGGAGCTATATAGATAGAACGGGGTATGCCAATGCTAGGCTGTAAGATTTTGTCCCTTCTTCGGTTGCTAGATGTTCTTTTAAATTTGAAATCTTAATTGTTGATATGACATAGTATGTCATAAGTGTCTGTATATTGTCTTTATTGTCCTTTTGGTTGTAAAATAAACGGATTAATCAACAGAGTAGTGTCTGGAAGTTGATGAGTACCTCATATTCCCCTCTATTTTCTTATTGCTATATATACATACACATACATACATACATACATACAT
>NW_026420808.1:0-214 GCF_001194135.2 Octopus bimaculoides
CAACTTTTTTCTGTCATATAAGGGTAAATTACACAATCTTTTTGCTTTTCTAACTGCGTTCGAAATATTACTTTATTGTCTGTATGATACGATACACATTCGACACTTCCAAAAGTAAAGAAAGATTTGTTTACATATGCTGTTGCATATATATATATACATATATATATACATACACACACACACACACTCGCACACACACACACACACACAC
>NW_026420809.1:0-213 GCF_001194135.2 Octopus bimaculoides
CTGGCAACATGACCATCCCCAAATACAACAATATATATATATATATGTATTAGTTTATGCATATATTAATATTATCTCAGTTTTAAAAAAACCTTTGACAATGTAAATATGTTAATAGTTACCAGATGTAGCAAAATTACACTAAAAAACCAAGATATCACAACCGTTTTATAGGTAGAGATACCAAGTTAAAGTGATACATTTTGAGAAGAT
>NW_026420810.1:0-229 GCF_001194135.2 Octopus bimaculoides
ATCAGTAACATTCGCCTACACACCCTCAAGCACCTACATGCACACCTTCATACACACACGCACATACCCAAACTTGAACTGAGAGCTATGGTTACTCCCGCCGAAATATGGTTCCCCACTCCGTTTACCCGCAAGAGGGTGTAATTGCTGCCCATTTCTAACATCCGCTTACACACCCACCTACATACCCCCAAACATACCCACGCATATGCAAACATAAGATGAGAGT
>NW_026420811.1:0-503 GCF_001194135.2 Octopus bimaculoides
AAGTGGAGGTGTTAAAAGCAGAAAAGTCGAGAGAAATCAACTGATGAGGTTATGGCCTGGAAGTTATAACCCACATAACCCTGCCAGACCTATATAAGATTGTGGAAGAATTGGTACTCCCCGATGAGACCTGACTGAGAGTCGTGGTGGAGGGGAGACCATCAATATGTTATAACTGCAGAGGAAGGGGACACATGCAAGCAAAGTGTCCCCGTAAACAAGTGCAGACAGAGGTAGAAGCAGAGGTGGAGAAGGTAAAGGAGGAGTAGGAAAAGGAGGTGGAGGAAAAGAAGGAGGAGGAAACAGCAGCAGATAGAATAAGAAGAAGAGTAGAGTCGTCACCAAAACGTCCAAATAAAAGAAAGGCGGAGAAAAAGAAAAAGAAAAAAGTAGCAGAGGAAAAAGAAAATACGGAGAATCAAACCCAAGAACCAGAGCCAACAACAAGTAAGGAAAGAGAAAGACAAGAGCAAATAGCTAAAGAGGCGAAAATTGAGGAGTGG
>NW_026420812.1:0-459 GCF_001194135.2 Octopus bimaculoides
TAAGGAGTCTTCAGATGTTTCTTGACTCAGATAATATTCTGGTGAACTGTGGTGCAGCAAGATTACCAGCTGCAGTGTTTAACAAAGAGAGCAAGGGTGTGTTTATCCTTGCTGAACTGGTGCATCATGTATTTATATATTTGGCTCGGATCCTCAATGACTGACTCAGTTGACAATGAAACTAAGCTGAAGAGGAGAAGAATGTTTGTTAGTGAAGTATAGAGTAGACAGATATAAGAAACAGACAAAACTAAGGGACCAAAGTGGGGAGGTTTAGGAAGGTTAGTCTTCTTAGTTGTGGATCTAAAGGCTGAGCTGTTACACAATCCCAGCATTTAACCATTGATGATAAGAAAGTTTCACAATAATGAAATACTTGTTACCCGGGGTAGTAACTGTTATTTCCTGTCTGCTTAACCCGAGAATGTATGGAAAATGGCTAATATTTGCTTCAAATTT
>NW_026420813.1:0-638 GCF_001194135.2 Octopus bimaculoides
TATATATATATATATGTCTGTCTATCATCTACAAATACATGCATACATATCTCATAAAGTTCTTACAATTGGAATATCTGATGGCAACTGTATTTCGATTAAAAAGAAATTACGATGTAAGTGATTTCTCGAGAACTTAAATAAAAAATTACGTTGAAAAAGTCTCTTGCAATGTGCGAACAAACATTTAAAATATGGAGTGTTTCTTGATCCAATTTTACATTTATAAAAACGTTTCTAAAATCCACGTGACAGATACTGACTGCGGAATCACCAGTCCGAAGGATGTTGTTATAAAAGTGAGAAAACTGCCTCATGCGATGATATGGAATATATACAACCGATATCACTCAACGGGTCTTTTTAAAGTTGTGAGAGGGTGGTTGAAATTCTTTTTATTTAATAAAATCTTATTGTTTTCAATATGATTACAAATACTCATCAGCATTTTAAGTAACACCCAACTATATTAAGAATGTCAAGGCATGGCTGCGTGGTAAGAAGTCTGCTTCCCGACCCCATGACTCCAGGATGAATTCTAGTGCATGGCACATTGGGCAAGTGCCATTTATTAGAACCTCGAGCTGGCCAAAGCCTTGTGAGTGGATTTGGTAGACAGAAACTGAAAGAAGTCTGTC
>NW_026420814.1:0-473 GCF_001194135.2 Octopus bimaculoides
CTCCCTCCCACAAAACGTTTTGTGGGAGGGAGTAAGTCGGTTAAATCAACCCCAGTTGTCCACTAGTATTTATTTTATTGGCCCTGAAAGGATCAAAGATAAAGTCGACCTCACCAGAATTTGAACGCAGAACATAAAGACGGAATAAAATGCCGCTAAGCATTCTCCCTCACGTGCTACCGATTCTGCCAGCTCGCCGCCTTAAGGAAAGGTGTTGCTCGCATACTTTGTTGTAAGTCACAAAAGATTATAGGAATACAGGTGTAACTGATAAAATCTTCAATCCCGACTTTATAACTAATACAACACTTAGTAGATTCCATGATTTATTTTATGCGAGAGGCGCAGAAAAAGACTAGGCTACTTCTTTCACAGTGTTTATTAAAATTTGACTCAAAACTGCATTGACAATATTTCACTGGAGCGAGTAAAGCACTCGTTTAGATGTCTGCCTCTCAATGTGATTATATATA
>NW_026420815.1:0-824 GCF_001194135.2 Octopus bimaculoides
ACAAACCTTATTCAGGGACCTTTTGAGCGGGATGGGCTACTCAACCTGAATAAAATTCTAACTGGGTCCCACCTGTGAGGTCATGTGCTGTTTATCTTGATATAAGATTACTATGTTGCGCACATATGGTTGTGATGCATGTGCCTGGTGTACCCTTATCAGACGGGTAGTCATGATGGGTATAATGTGCTTTGTATATTTTACCCCAGTGTCACTTTGATGGCATGCACTGCTCTCTCACTCAATAATGATAATAATAATAATAATAATGATAATAATAATAATAATAATAATAATGATGATGATGATAATAATCCTTTCTACCAGAGGTACAAGGTGTGAAATTAGTGGGGGAAGGAAACTAGTCGATTACATCAGCCCCAGTATTCCACTGGTACTTCATTTATCGACCCCGAAAGGATGAAAAGTAAAGTCGACCTTGGCAGAATTTGAACTCAGAATGTAAAGACAGACGAAATACCGATAAGCATTTTACCCTGCCAGCTCACTGCTGACCCCATTGCTCAGCTGGTACTTGTTCTATCGATCCCGAGAGGATGAAAGGCACAGTTGAGCTTGACTGAATCTGAACTCAGAATATAAAGAGAGGGAAAATGCCACTAAGCATTTTGCCCAACCTGCTCACAATTCTACCAGCATTTTGCCCAACCTCTGCTCACAATTCTACCAGCATTTTGCCCAACCTGCTCACAATTCTACCAGCATTTTGCCCAATCTGCTCACAATTCTACCAGCATTTTGCCCAGCCTCTGCTCACAATTCTACCAGCATTTTGCCCAACCTGCTCACAATTCTACCAGCAT
>NW_026420815.1:1443-2596 GCF_001194135.2 Octopus bimaculoides
CTGCTCACAATTCTACCAGCATTTTGCCCAGCCTCTGCTCACAATTCTACCAGCATTTTGCCCAACCTGCTCACAATTCTACCAGCATTTTGCCCAGCCTCTGCTCACAATTCTACCAGCTTGGGGTTTCTCGGCTGAAAGAAGATCCAAATATGAAATGATGGGACATCAAAAGCAAACTGACCACAATGGATTTGTCTACTCCTTATCTCTTACAAACTACTACTACAACAGCCACTGCTTCTCCAGAATTTTCACCCTATCACTCAGAAGGAACTACTTGCTATTAGCCCCTGTTAACTGTTTTAGGGCCCACATTAATCACGAAAGGAGGAGGGCTACACTTCAGCTCTCGCCTGAGCACTGGCAACAGACTGCTACTCATTTATGGCTGAGTATACTGAAGTAATGTAGTGCCTTGCAGAGAACCATATCATTCTGGCTGGCACAGGAATTGAACCTAAGACTTTCTGATTGTAGGGCCAACATCTTTAACTACTAGGCCATATTCCTTCATCCTGGCTGTCTATAAAACTGCTTTCCATCCTCAGGTATACACAGCCACTGCACAAATGCATCTATACTCATTGGAGTCGGCACATGATGGAGTTACTATGTGGACTCTGAAGGTGCTAGAGATAGCAGTCAAGTGCCTTATTTTATTCAATGTTGGTGCAGAAACCCTATAATCGGTGATGACCATACGGGGCCACCTGTGATCATGACAGAAACAATTTTATGGTTCAGCACTGTCCAGTTAGAAGATGCCTGGGGTTAAATACGAACCCCATCACCACCAACAATACAATGACCACCGCCAACACAACCACCACCACAAATATCACCACTACTATCACTACCACCATCGCTACCGTACTAACAGCACTACTAACAATCACCCCACACACACACACGTTTGCTCTTATTTTGGCAAATTTAAATGTCGAACAACAGGAAAAAGTTGGTGTGTGCGTGTGTGTGTGTAGCTGATGTGTGTGTGGTTGTATGGAAGTGTGTGACTATGGTT
Organism: Octopus bimaculoides; assembly: GCF_001194135.2. Taxonomy (NCBI): domain Eukaryota; kingdom Metazoa; phylum Mollusca; class Cephalopoda; order Octopoda; family Octopodidae; genus Octopus; species Octopus bimaculoides. The sequence continues at coordinate 2,471 of NW_026420815.1, forward strand.
ATGTATGTGTGTGTGTGTGTGTTTGTGTGAACAATTTTGTAAGAATAAATCATAATATACAGAGGTTACATAAATGCACACAGCACTTTTCTCTGTTTTTCAACACACACACACACACACACACAC
>NW_026420816.1:0-498 GCF_001194135.2 Octopus bimaculoides
TATCTATCTATCTATCTATCTATTTATCTGTCTGTCTGCCTGTCTGTCTGCCTGTCTGTCTGTCTTTCTGTCTGTCTATCTATCTGTCTCCCCCTCTCTCTCTCTCTCTCTCTCTCTCTCTCTATATATATATATATATATATGCGTGTGCGTGTGTGTGAGAGAGAGAGAGAGGAAGAGAGAGAGAGAGAGAGAGTGATAGAGAATGCATACATACGTAGTGCATCTAGTAGGGTGTTTCTTTGTTAATTTCGTCAGTTAAAATAAACCCACGTCATTCGGTTTTATATCTACACGCAATCTAATCAATCACCGCAAATCAGGCAGTGGATAGATTCATTGTAATCCGACATAACTACATTTAAGGCGGCTGTATACCAAGAGGTAACCAACACCGTTTAACAACGTGAATACAATATGCTAGAATATATGGTGTAATCCACCACAAAATAACAGTATACAAGACCAGTGTTACAAAATATTTCCAGTTCCTCATCA
>NW_026420817.1:0-202 GCF_001194135.2 Octopus bimaculoides
TATATATATATATATATACATACATTATACACACACACTCACACACATATTATATGCATAGACAACAGCTAACACTAACAGTGTATTAAATATAAAGTAAATCTATAATGTTACATATTTAATTTACTATGGAAACATTATATATATATATATGATACATACATACATTCATACACACACGCACAAATATATATTCACATAT
>NW_026420818.1:0-479 GCF_001194135.2 Octopus bimaculoides
GCATTTTCAAGTTTTGTTCGTTTTTCATGGTTATTTGCAAAATTTTGTGATTTTGATTTTTGTGAAAAATTTGTGACTTCGGTGAACTCTTTGATAAATATAATGTTTTCATCAACCATCTAGCCTATATTAACCCACTAGACTTCAAAATGAAAAGTGGTTTTTGCAAAAATGAAATCTATCTAGAAGTGTCAACAAACGACTGGTAAACACGAAATTCGCATTTTCAAGTTTTGTTCGTTTTTCATGGTTATTTGCAAGATTTTGTGATTTTGAGTTCAGTGAAAAAGTTTGTGACTTCGGTGAACTCTTCGATAAATATAATGTTTACATTAACCATCTAGCCTATATTAACTCACCAGAATTCAAAATGAATAGTGGATTTTGCAAAAGTGAAAACTGTCTAAGTGTCAACGATCGACTGGAAAACACTAGACTTCAAAATGAAAGTGCTTGTTGCAAAGATGCAAACTATCTAA
>NW_026420819.1:0-443 GCF_001194135.2 Octopus bimaculoides
TATATATATATATATATATACATATATGTATATCTATACATCCTGTATAAGCATACATATATATCTATATATACATATATATATACATATATATATACATATATATACACACACATATATACATACATATATATATACAAATATATACATATATATATACACATATATATAAATATATATACATACATACATAGGAGAGCAGACAAGAAGACGGTGAACACAAACACAAACAGGCTTCAAGCCCAAGCACGTCATACAGAGAAAAAGAAACAGATCTGTAAATTCTACCTAAATGGTACCTGCTGGCACGGGGAAAAGGGGCGAAACTGCAAATTTGCCCACCCCAAACACCACCAGTTAAACAAGATAGATAACCACTTAAAACAAAATAAATGGGAGCGCAGAAAAGGGAGACCAGAAAGCTTAACCCTACATACACATAA
>NW_026420820.1:0-329 GCF_001194135.2 Octopus bimaculoides
AATGCGAAAACTAATTTCTGTGTGTCAGTGTGTCACACTTAGACCCCCTCACTCACTATTCAATGACACTCCTACTATTCTTCATGATAGAGTGAGAGTAATAGTAGGCATAGAGATGGTGGGAGCGGTGGTGATAGCTGAGAGAGAGAGAGAGAGAGAGAGGGAGAGGGCTGATGATGTTTTATTAAAAGTAGTAGTGTTGACGGTGGCAGTGGGAGTAATAATAAAAGTGAGAGAAAGAGTGGATATGTGACAGAAAGAAGGAGATGATGTACAACATTGTTTAACCATGTCTCTTTGACAGAAATTCCTGTCGCCAACATACTGAA
>NW_026420821.1:0-211 GCF_001194135.2 Octopus bimaculoides
GATGAAGGTATTATTAAAAACACAGGGCAACATATAATTATTTTTAACCATTTCTCCAGCCTTATTTTCTCATATTTCAAGAAGAAACACACAGAAAGGAACAGAGCTGAATATATATATATATTGATTGCATATTGACCAAATATAATATATACATATAGATAAATAATATATAATATAATGTAATATAATATAATATATTTATATATAT
>NW_026420822.1:0-550 GCF_001194135.2 Octopus bimaculoides
ATATCTGTGGCTGCGATAGGCGCAGGCTTAGCTGTGATAGGCGTAGATGTAACTGATGGTAAGAAGATTGCTTCCTAACTGCAGGGTTCCGAATTCAGTCCCACTGCGTGGCACATTGGGCAAGAGTCTTCTACTATAGACTCAGGCCGACCGAAGCCTTGTGAATGGATTTGATAAACAGAAACTGAAAGAAGCCCGTCGTATAAAATGTTAAACACCTAACAGGCCCAACTACCCATTAAACAAACTGACCATCGCTTGAAAACTGGTGCTGATTTGCAATACGTCCTAATAACTTGGTGGTTCAGCAAAAAAACACCCAACAACTGATGAAGGATCGTTCTTTATATTGTTTGTCTTTTTTTCCATTTGTGTCATTCGTTGTTCGAAAAAATAGTTCATATTCCATGTACTCGTACTTCGTATTTTCTTGTTGTACACGTTTCGTAACGTCCTGTGCCCACATATGCATACATATATACGCATAGATGTAAGTATGTACATATACGTATGTATACGGGCATATACATATATATATATACATATATAT
>NW_026420823.1:0-454 GCF_001194135.2 Octopus bimaculoides
AACAAATTACACACGCAAACACCCAAACCGCTGCAAAGCAGCACAAAAACAAAAACTATTCAAAAATCACCACGTATTAACTTCACGGTGACGAAATACCGCAAAGCATTTCGCTCGGCGTGCTAACGTTCCTGTCAGCCCGCCGCCTTAAGTATGTGTGTGAATGTATGTATGTATGTATGTATGTATGTATGTATGTATGTATGTATGTAAACACATACAAACGTACAGTTATATTGAAATAACTAAATACAATAAAACAGATCTAATTACGTAAAAAAAATTCGTGAATGCACGCAGAAATTCACGAAGAAATGTAACAATATCTCTGATGAGGCGGCCTGCTTTAAGTTCTGTTTGGCTGGATGGTATACTAAAGAGCTGTTAGGATAAATTAATAATTACATTTGTTCTGTTTGCCTGATTGGGCAGGTACGACGACGATCTCGGGGCG
>NW_026420823.1:1256-2183 GCF_001194135.2 Octopus bimaculoides
ATTGGGAATTTTTTGTATTATTTCGTATTTTTTGTAAATACCCCAAACGTTTTGCGATGTTTTTTTTCATCATTGTCCCCACTTTTGTTTTTTTTCTGCTTTGTTTTCGGCCCCCTCGAAAAGAAAAACTCTACATTTGTATTTTGTCCCCTCTGTGTTGAGCCCTGTGTGGCTAATAAAGAAACCTATCTATCTATCTATCTATCTATCTATCTATCTATCTATCTATCTACATTTCACACTCACTTTCTCTTCATTTCTCTCTCTCACTGTATTTCTCTCTCAACAGCAACTTTTTCTCGTCCTCTTCTCAAAATACTTTGTGATGTGTTATCTCTTCTTTTGATTATTCCACTTTTGATTCCCCTCCCCCCTTACCTCTCTCGAAACAGATTTTGTTATGGACAGACAGATCGAGATCAGCTTCTATTTTATGATATAAGATTGCTTATTTACCTCCTTGTAATACGTTTGACAGATATCATGTGATTAAAAGTTTAAGGAAATAAAAGATGACCAGACGATAGTTAATTGCTTTAAAGCGTATGCATTAAGTGCGGGAATTTTCAAAACCAAAAATATGGAAACAAACTACACTGCACGCTGTCCAACTACCACCGAGGCTTAGTGTAATTTACCAGTAGAATATATTTTCATTTCACTTCAATTCATCTATCTATCTATTTGTATATCGGGCGCTCACCTACCTACCTACCTACCTACCTACCTACCTACCTACCTACCTATATACATACATACATACATACATACATACACACATACCTCACTACCTATAAGCCTGCCTGCCGGCATGTCTGTCTGAGTAGGGAGCATATCCACATTCCCTTCTGCCGACGTGTGTATTTATCTCTTTTACACTCTTTTACTTGTTTTAGTCATTTGACTGTGGCCATGCTGGAGCACCAC
>NW_026420824.1:0-378 GCF_001194135.2 Octopus bimaculoides
CATAAAAAATATTCATTTTTCTGAAAGTTATGACCTTCCAAAGTCGGTGGATACAACTCCGTAGTTATGCCACATTGACGAACGTGAATGATTGTGTTTACTTGCACGTGTATGCGTTTGCGAGAGGAAGAGAGGAAGAGAGGAAGAGAGGAAGAGGGGGAGATAGAGAACGGGAGCAATGTGTATGTTGTTGTCACAGATTACGTATGTGTGGTTTATGTGTGTTTTTACGTATCAATGTTATGAAAAATAGGTAAAGAATACTGAGAAGAAAGTTTAATCTATGGCGTTGTATGTATCACTTTCTCTCTCTGTTGAGCGCATGTGAAAGAACGCTGTCCCAGGTAGAAGGGAAGAAATATAAAAGTTGCTAGAAAC
>NW_026420826.1:0-638 GCF_001194135.2 Octopus bimaculoides
AGAAGACCCAGAGGGCCGAGAGATGTGGTGCATTGCTGCATTTGAGAAAACCCAGAGGGCCGAGAGATGTGGTGCATTGCTGCATTTGAGAAGACCAGCCCACCACAGCAGAACTGAGATTCTAAAACCAAGCTCCTGCATTAAAGTACTGCTGCTGTTCTTCTTTTGTGCACATTGCTAGTGGAGCAGCCATGCTTACACTGTAAAGCCAGAAAGAAAAATGGCACGATCAGGCTCAAACTTTGACCACCTGACCACAATAGTACCAACTATAAGCACGCGTGCTCAGAAGGAAGTGTAACAATAACTAAGGTATGTTATGATGAAAGTACGAATAATTTTTGACTTCCTCTCATAGTTCCATGCAATGAAACCCAAAACTTGGAGGTGGGTTTAAAACGAAAAACAACAAAAAGAAAAAGGGGACCCATACCTTGTTGATGTGGAGTTTACAATTAAATTTATAGAGGTAGTAGCCGTATAGGATCCCTATCAAGTAGGGGCCAATCCTTGTGTAGGGCTTCACATAGATGTCATCAAACATGTCTGCCGTTCTGTGATGAATATAAAATAAAACGATGATATAACAGGGTCACAATTGAAATAGAAATATAATTGGAGGATTACAGAAGTATCGA
>NW_026420827.1:0-1212 GCF_001194135.2 Octopus bimaculoides
ATATATATTATATTATATGATATATATTATATATATATATTATATTATATTATATTATATTATATATATTATATATAGATATATTTATCATCATGGTTGTTTAACATCCGCTTTCCATGCTAGCATGGGTTGGATGATTTGACTGAGGACTGGTGGACCAGGAGGCGACACCAGGTTCCAATCTGATTTGGCAGAGTTTCTACAGCTGGATGCCCTTCCTAACGTCAACCACTCCGAGAGTGTACTGGGTGTTTTATGTGCCACTGGCACGAGGGCCAGTCAGTCGGTACTAGCGATGGCCACGCTTGAAATGGTGTATTTTACGTGCCACCTGCACAGGTGCCAGTCCATTGGCACTGGCAACGATCTCGCTCAAATGTCTTTTCACGTGACACTGGCACAAGTGCTAGGAAGGCGATGAACGATCTTGCTCGAATGTCTTTTCACATGCCAGGAAGGCGACGTTGGTAATGATCACACTGGTGCTATTTACGTGCCACCGGCACGGAAGCCAGTTAGCTGCTCTTGCAACGATCACGCTCGGACGGTGCTCTTAGTGCTCCACATGTACAGGTGCAACACGATTTCGCTTGCTCCAATAGGTCTTCGCAAGCGGAGTTTAGTGTCCAATGAAGGGATGTTACGCGTAAGTGGGCTGGCTACATCCCTGGCAGAGGCCTTGGATTTTTGTCTCACTTGCCTTGCCGGATCTTCTCACGCACAGCATATTTCCAAAGGTCACGGTCACAAGTCATTGCCTCGGTGAGGCCTAATGTTCTGAGGTCGTGCTTCACCACCACATCCCAGGTCCTCCTAGGCCTGCCTCTTCCACGGGTTCCCTCACCCGCTAGGGTGTGGCACTTTTTCACGTAGCTATCCTCATCCACAACTGATGCTTTTGATGTTCAACTTATCTCTCAAGATACTTACACTCTGATGGGTATTCACATTGACATTACCCATCCAACGGAGCATACTGGCTTCATTCCTTGCGAGCTTACGCATGTCCTCAGCAGTCACAGCCCATGTTTCACTGCCATGTAGCATGGCTGTTCGTACACATGCGTCATACAGTCTGCCTTTTACTCTGAGTGAGAGTCCCTTTGTCGCCAGCAGAGGTAAGAGCTCTTTAAACTTTCACCAAGCTATTCTTATTCTAAGCAGCTACACTTTCAGCGCACCCACCCCACTACTAACTTGGTCACCTAGATA
>NW_026420828.1:0-918 GCF_001194135.2 Octopus bimaculoides
GTGACTTTTCTCAACTGTGGGTGGTTTTTCTGCTTCTCTCCAGTTGGATCACTGCTTTTTTAGCTCTGCCTCATATATTTCCCTTAGTAGGGGTGGAATTCCTCTCCCTGATTCTGTTGATTTTGAATTGCCATCAGCGCTTCTATAATTTTATTTTTTTCCAGATCAGGGTTTTGGCCCAATGCAAACTCACTGTTACTTCTGGATATGAAACAAGCTGTTGGCTTAACTAAACATATCCTTGTAAAAAGTTAAATTGTCATTGCAAGAAATCAACAAAATAACTTATCAATTATATAGTGTTCCTATTGTCTAACGAAAAAAGCTCCCTTTGGTACCTCTTCATGGTATCTCTTTGTGACTAAAACATTGAATGTGAAGTGCCTGCTGAATACTTAGTTCATTGAAGGCAATGTGTTACAAACTACCAATTCCTCAGGTAGAAACAATGCTGTTACTTGATGTCGAAAGCAGTACCTTTGGCTGGTGGTCTTTTGTCTTTTTATAAATAATAGAATGAATTCAAATGATTCATTTAGCCTTTTGTTTGAAATGAATCTGATATGTAACCTGTTAAGTTACATTTCCATTTAAAAGTGCAAGTCATGAGGACTGCAAGTGGCGACTAATATATCTGGAAGAGGGTTTCCAAATTGCTGTCCTCTTTTGTGCATTTAAACACTTCTCATGTTTGCTTGTTGATACAAGCTAGCTGTTACTGTAAGACATGTCCACTACATTCTGAAAATGAGATTGATTAAATCTTGAGATGTCAGATTAATGAATTTAGGAAGGGTATTGTTTCAAACCAAACATAAAGAACTAAGAAGGAAACATGAAAAGTCCTTAAAACAAATTAACAAACAAATATAAAGAACTAGCAGAAATACCCGGCTTTGCCCGGGTTAAAGAGAATAA
>NW_026420829.1:0-604 GCF_001194135.2 Octopus bimaculoides
TATATATGCATATACTCATTTATTATTTGTTTTTATATATTTATATATATGTATATATATACATGCATATATAGGTACAGGACGTCAAAAAACGTGAACAAAATGAGAACCGAGAACATAAAAAACAAAAACATGGAAAACTAACATTTTTTTCGAACATCGAAAGAAACAAATAGAGAAACGAGACATGCAACATAAAGAACATTCCCTTCATCAGTTGACCCCTGTTTTATCTACTCCGCGTTTCAAAACGTCAATTCTATCAATGTCCACAACTTGATTCTTTGAAAGATGAATTAGTTGATGAGGATTTAACTACACATCACAACTATTTACAATCATTGCACGATAACATGGTGGAGCGATCTCAAGATGTTATTGCGCTGAATATTTCAAATTGGTATAGCAATCCATTTGAGGTCGATGCAGTCGATTGCGAGGATGACGTTCAGGAGGAATTGATAGAATTACAAAATGACAATGACGCCACAATGCGATATCGCCGTAATGGCAAAGAAGCTTTGTGGTACCATCGGAGTATATTTATTTCTTTGTTGCCCACAGGGGGGCTAAACATAGAGGGGACAAACAAGGACAGACAAGG
>NW_026420830.1:0-233 GCF_001194135.2 Octopus bimaculoides
TGCAGGTACATTAAACACCAGGAATGTACAAAAAATAGACTCCCTCAAATATCAGGGGCAATCCGTAGCAGTAAACAGTTTCTATTACATAGGCGACCAGGTTAGCAGTGGTGGAGGTTCCAAAAGCATAGCTGTTAGAAAAGGAATGGACTAGGCAAAGTTCAGAAAGCTACTACCTCTGTTAATAATGAAGGGCCTAACTTTTGCACAGCCATCTCAAGAAGTATGTACAC
>NW_026420831.1:0-228 GCF_001194135.2 Octopus bimaculoides
TTAAGGCAAGGCAAACATCTCATTATTGGAAAAAATTCAAAGTTTCTGGGATATCCCAGAGTATGGGATATTCCGACATCGGAGACAAATAGGGAAAACGAGAAGGGTAATAATTAATGAAACGACGGCACAGAGGACAGGAGTAAAGGAATAAAGAGATGAAGAAAGAGAAGAAAAGAGAAGCATAGATGTTCAAACTTAGAGCCCTAGTAATCCGTTACAGCACTT
>NW_026420832.1:0-597 GCF_001194135.2 Octopus bimaculoides
GCCTGGTTCTCTGTCGGTTACGAAGACGAATATTCCAGTTGATTCAACCAATAGAACAACCTGCTCATGTAATTAACATGCAAGTAGTTGAGCTCTCCACAGAATGCGTATCTTTAACATGGGTCTGGTCGTGATTTAACGTGACACAGAATGTGGCAAGGTTAGCTCTTTGAATTACAGGTATAGTTCATCTTTTTTCCAACTGAGTAGACTGGAGCAACGTGAAATAAAGTTCCTTGCTCAAGAGACTCAATGCACCGCCGGTAATCGAACTCACGACCTTACGATCATGAGCCAAATATCCGAACCACTTAGCTACACACCTTCATATACACATACACAGACACACACATACACAGACACGCACATACATATGCATGCATACATACATACATACATACATACATGCATGAATACATACATACATACATACATACATACATACATACGTATGTGTGTGTGTGTTCTTTTGCCGGACCGCTAAGTTTCACAGACATAAATACACCAACACCTGTTGTAAAACGGTGGTGGGCGACAAACACAAATACAAAGACACATACACACACACACACACACTCTCTCTCTCTCTCTCTCTCT
>NW_026420833.1:0-423 GCF_001194135.2 Octopus bimaculoides
CGACTAGCTAGCGCGGACGCGCGACTGCGCGACTGCGCGTTCGGGTCCGCTCTGCTTTAGTAGTACCTCAAAAATGAATATAAAATATGTGTGAAGAGAAAAGGGCTATTAATAAAATAAAATTGAAATTAAAATTAAGAGTGACATGCATAGTTTACCGTTATTTCTTGCATGCGCACGTGGTCCTATCCTTGAACATGGTAATTCCAACTGGTTCTTTTAGTAGATTACTACTATCTGTTTTAGTAAATTAAATAGTGGTCAGGGATGGATTCTAGGAGTGGTAGCTGTCAAATAACTAGCAGCAGTCATGGTAATAACAATAGTAGTAGTAGTAGTAGTGGTGGTGGTAGTCGTCATGGTAAAGTTGTTCCCCCCTATGGTTTCAATAGAAATCGGGTTCTTCGATCCCCTTTGTTTATT
>NW_026420834.1:0-309 GCF_001194135.2 Octopus bimaculoides
ATATACACACACATATATATATATATGTATTTATTGATTTATTCATATAGGTATATATATATTGGTATGTACCTATGTTTGTGCGTCTTTGTGTCTGTGTTTCTCCCTTCACCACCGTTTGACAAGCGCTGTAGGTCTATTTACGTCCACATAATTTAGCGGCAAAAATGGGGGATAGAATGAGAACAAGGATTAAAAGATAAGCCCTAGATTCGATTAGTCCGAGTAAGAAGCTCGTCAAGGCGACGTCTCAACCGTAATCCAATGATCGAAACAAATAAAGGATAAGATTAAAGATATGTATGTATG
>NW_026420835.1:0-105 GCF_001194135.2 Octopus bimaculoides
TATATATATATATATATATATATATATACATACATATATGTATACGTATGTATATATACATATATACATACATATATATAAATATATATATAAAAATATATATAT
>NW_026420835.1:115-248 GCF_001194135.2 Octopus bimaculoides
TACATATATACATACATATATATAAATATATATATAAAAATATATATATACGTACGTACATATACATACATATACATATATAAATATATATATACATACGGTGGTGCACCAGCATGACCGCAGCCACTTGGCT
>NW_026420836.1:0-3907 GCF_001194135.2 Octopus bimaculoides
TATATATATATATATATGTGTGTATATATATATATATATGAATGTATATAGGCATGTGCATGTTTGCGTGTGCATGTGTATATAATAGTACATACATGCATATATATCTCTGTATATGTAGGAATATATATATATGTATACACGCATGTGTGTAAATGTACTCAGAAATAGTTATATAGATGTGTATATGTCTGAAAATATGTAGATATAGATATAAACTGATGGATAGATAATTAAGTCAATTGATGGATTGATACATACATATGCACATGCATGAGTGTGTGTGTAAGTGTATACGCACACACACACAACACACGCATCTATCTATCTACCTATCTATCTGTCTATCTGCATGTATGAATGTATACATGCACAAGTGAATGTGTTTGGTAGTGGATGTTTATAAAACTTATAAAACTTACAAAATGTTGACAGTGATTTCGAGGTTTCAGCTTCCTTGACTTCGTCAGGCAAGTTGACATATCGAAGTTACTCTCAAATTTTTCTCCTACATAAACGTGTTCTTCTAAAGCTATTAAGTAATCCTTCGGTCTTATGTTTAACTTAACATAAAAGCAAGCATTAGGATATATATACATATAGGAGTGGTGGTGTATATATATATGTGTATATATACGTACATTTTTTTTAAAAATTCATGTGTTGACAAAGCAACAAATGGCTTCATGTGAAGAGATCTTCACAATTGCTCAGTCGTGCCAGATGGAAGTTTTGGTATTCGTCACTATTTTGGATAGACGAGTACCAACACTTACTTGAGGCACGCTTGAACAATTGTGTACATTTCCGACATGAAATTATAGGTTGCCTTATTAACCTATAAATAAAGTATATTTCAAAAATCCACACTACGATATATCGCCTACAACAAAACTAGCAATAGAAATTGCTGCCAAAAGTAACTTAGACTTCTCTTATTTCTCTTGGTCATGCTGCTTTCGTGGATTCCCATGACTCTCTGTCGCCACCCAGTCCTATTATTATGAACTTGAATTGGGAGCTTTAGTGATGGTGAATCTTCCATTAGCTGATTACACAACCATGGATGCCGCCCCTATGGATGCCTTGCAGTACTCTTTTGATAGAGTTTGGTGATCCTGACCGTTGATCTTCTAGGATTACTCCACTCAGCATTAATGTAAGAAGCACTGTTGGCTCAGCTGAACTCTTCTGCTACCTCTTCACAATCTACCATGCTGCAGTCCCATGATTTCGCCGTATCCCTGGCCGTGTGGCCGAACGAATGCTATACCTGACCAAAAGGCAGCTCGTAATTATGCAGGCTAAAGTCGTCACGTCGTGATGTATTTTCAAGATACTCGCACACCCATGGACTTGATAGTTGAAATTTAAATCTGTTGATGATGATTTCATCCGTGACAAAATAATTCCTTTGCGCTATATTAGCTTCCACAAAACATAGCAATAAAAAGCGCCCCTGATAACTCCTTCGAATAGAATATATGACAACGAAAGTCTAGTAGCAATGATTAAATTAAGAATGTTACTATTCTAAAATAATTATAGAAGACTAAAAAAAAAAAAAAAATTAAACATAGTCTCATCTTTAGCCAAACATTATAGAGTACCAAAAGTTGTGAAAGTTACCTGTTAAGGAAAACGATAAAACTGGTTTATTAAACTTTAACTTTAAACCAAGATACGGAACTGATATATTTATTTTACGCACAAATCAAAATATTTGTTGGAAAATTTTGAATTACCTAACGGCTGAATACCGAATAGACGCGTAACACAATCATCTACAAACTGGAGAAAAGTAAAAAAAAAAAAAAAAAAAATTCATAGGTTAATGTGAATAAAAAGTTCGTTATTTCTGTCGTTATATAATCAGAAAGACAAGTGAGCGAATAAGTACATTAGAAAGTTTTGTATGTTAACATGCTTAGTCAACCGTTATTGTAATTTATTCGGTATATAGATAAAAAATTATCTCATTTACTACATTGATTGCTTGAAAATCGGCAAGACGTGAAACTAATAGTCGCAATCTATATAATTTGAGCTTAAAATGAAATTTATAAACTACTTTATACTCTTGTATTGAGTTCATGGTACCACTGGATTTTTACAGTGTTACATATCTCCTCAGTACACACACACACACACACACACACACACACACACACACATTTTATCACATATATAAAATATATATGTGCGTGGGTGTGGGTGTATATATATATATATATATATATATATATATATATATTATTTCTAGCCTTGAAGCCGCCCTTCGGACGGCATTTGGGCTAGCTCCTGCGGAGGGCACCTTTAAGGGCTCCAGCCCCACTATCGGGGCGCGTCGCGGCTCTCTATCCTTGTAAAATATAATGGACTGACACATTCATTGTATATTCATGTTCTTATATTAATCATCCGATACCCCATTCCAAACTCCCTACCTGACATATAACTACACACCCATACCCATACATTCAATGCCTATACTTCACTTGCACCCATACCTAAACCCCATGTCCCATTAACCTGTTGCTTCTTCAACATGTAACGTGGATTCCATCTCTGTAACTGTGTGTCAGTGTATCAAGCCTTGGACCGCTTTCTGCCAGCTTTGCCGATAGACATACAGCTAGCTTCTAGTTTGACTCACAGCTTCCTATTAGACTTACAGCTAAGTTTCTAGCTTTGAAGTCGCTCTCCAGGTGGCATTCAGGTTAGCTCCTGTGGTGGGTTTTTGAGAACTTAATAGGGGATTTAGGTAGAAAAAACTCTAGAACTCTGGGGCTGAAGACCCAAGCACCTATATGTAACCGGAACAGGGAGATAAGTTTTCCACGGAAACATAAGTTTCATAAACTACAAAATATAAATATCCACACTACCACACTTGAAACGTGCCTGTTATAACACTTTATCTCGATTTGAATGTACGTGAAGATATTTAGAATTCTCAAACTTATTTCTGCAAATGTGCTAAGCAATGGTGCTGATCATAGTTTAACCAATAAGCGTAGGAGCGAGGTAAATGTAATAAAAATAGGACCCCATTTAAGCGGCCCTTCAGAAACTGAATCTTCTAACGATACTCTCTAGGAGTTCATGGTATGAAATTCATTGTCCTTACTCTGATTTGGTCACCAATGCCATGTATTTAGTTTAAAATGCAGTAAAAATAGGGAGTCAGTGGGGCCCCAATTAGGCGGCCATTAAAAAGAAAGAACCTTTAGGACATTCCCTGGGATTAGAGAAGTTGCTGGTTTGAGTTTCGTTGCCTTGCATCAAAGGTCTAGGAGAAGTTAACGAACATAAAAACGTAACGGATAGAGAAACACCACTCAAATAAATAATAGGATTTAAAATAGTTTAAGATGCCCCATGTCACTGAAGCTATCGTAGACTTCTCCCAGAAACCAAGCTCATCGACTCAGTTAATCGAATACACACACACACACACACACACACACACACACACACACACACACATGTATATGTCTATCTATCTATCTATTTATCTATCTATCCATCTATCTAAGGAAAATAGAATAGGAGAGAAGCTTATATTTATACAATATTTTAATCCAGAACGAAGTGTTTCAATGTACGCGATTACTTTTTATCAGGAAAATGAAGGAATCTTAGTAATATAGTTATTTATATGCGTGTGCCATAAATATCGCCATCCATTTAGAGAAAAATTTGTAGTTTAGAATCAGTAGTTCTTTGACTGCTATTTCTAGATTTTCAGTATGTTGGAGAAGCAACCCATTGCTAATCCCTGTATATTTATGATGATAAATGATTTTACCGATAAAGGTTTTTTTCATACTGAACTACTTGGCAAAATTGTTAATATTTTATTCTATTACTAATTGACGATTCCCTGCCCTTATTCTTGTATATA
>NW_026420836.1:4185-4847 GCF_001194135.2 Octopus bimaculoides
ATAGTTAAATGACATCCACAGGTAATCAACCAAACAGAGAACTAGACTACTATTCGACAAAAATAGTGACTAGAACGGTCAGCCAGACAAAACGCTAGATAACACATATACAGAACACACACACATACACACACGCACACACACACACACACACACAAGAGAAATGACGTTTTTGAGGAATTAGCCAATGAAGATTTGAACCTTTGTCTTACAACTTATATATAAAAAAGCAATACCGGAGAGTGAAACAAACGACGATAAACTTCCTCTTCACACATCAAAGCAGAAATTACAAAATATCTTTTCTAATTCTATAAAATCTTCATTATATCTAATTGCTATCATAAGTTATTGCTTCAAAACCTATTCAATTTAAAAACATTTTATAATATGTTATTGCAATGAAATTTATCAAACATTTGAACTTCCATAATACTATTATTATTATTGCTATGAAATCTATAAAACATTTGATTTTTGAGCAAGTTTTATTAGTTCGGAATTTTTTTTACTGTTTATATTTTACCGTTGAAAAACCCGAAATTAACAAATTTAAAAAACCTAAAAGAGATGTTATTCTGTTTAAGACTCAGGTGCATATTCAAACCATAAACCAATATCCTCCTATATCCATACTCATGAGAATGTAAACCTCTTGTATA
>NW_026420837.1:0-558 GCF_001194135.2 Octopus bimaculoides
GATCCATGCAAGCATGGAAAAGTAGACGTTAAAATGATGATTGTGTATGTTTGTGTGTGTGTGCTTTATTGCCAAAATTATTACAATAGATGTTCCAGTGTTGATGCAAATTCTCAATAAACTAAGCCTATTTTTATTTCGAATTTCTACACCTGTTTTTCTTGTATCATAAATATTTCTGAAAAAATCCCAACCCTTCCTTCAAATTTCTCTACCCCTAAAAAAAAAAAAATTGTTTTAAATAAACCCCTTGCAATCTCATTCTATATACCGTAAATCCTCGAGTATAGTCCGCCCTTGAGTATTATAAGAAAGGGATTTTTAGGGGGCTGTACCTCTGAAAAACCTAAATCTTGTGTATAATACGCACTCCTTCTCTAACTTGAGTCAAGGAGGTCTATATAACGTCCTTGGTTTGTAAACGTATATACGGGAACGTCCTTTATTATTATTGTATAAATAACATAATGCAAACGTGCACTTTGTTTGCAGAAAATAAAGGAATAAGAGTAATAACGTCAGTAAAAAATAAATATTAAGTAAATTGCCTTTACATAT
>NW_026420838.1:0-662 GCF_001194135.2 Octopus bimaculoides
GAACAAAGTTTAAAATCAAAACCAATTTCTCTTGTTCCTCTGGGAACCTCCTTTATGACCTCACATGCGCAGGTTGCCAACACTACTATATCGGACAGACGAGCCTCCCGTTGCGCAGAAGAGTTGCAGTCCATAAAGAACAAATAAATCTCCCTCAACACCGCCAAACTCCACTCAGTGGCCACATAGACTCTTGTGCCAGAAACAAAAACCCTAAATTCCTTATATTCCCTTTCTATCAATGTAAAGACAGAATTTCCATACAAGAAAGAATCAACAAGGAGAATCTTTTCATAGAGAAATTCCAACTACTTCTTAACACACAAACCCCTCAGTGACCATATTTCTCTAAGAACTTCCTGTTGACAAAGAGTCCAGAACTCCAACTAAAGAGTATAAAACACACAGAATTGTCTTCCCTTACACACACTTCCTGTTTTGACACCACACTTCCTGCTTAACGCATAAACCTCCAGCCCCTTTTCTTTTTTAAACCTAACACAACTCTCAATTTCATGCATCCTAATTTTTCCAACTATTATCTACATGGATTACCATTGAACTTTAAAAGCTCAAAGACAATATAATGTATTGGTATATTTATTTTTTTATATATTATTTTTTACTTTTTTGTAAAAAAAACATTTTCATTCTCCCTCTTC
>NW_026420838.1:1137-1700 GCF_001194135.2 Octopus bimaculoides
TATATATATATATATATATATATATATATATATATATATATATATTCGTATTGTATGGTCGAATACTTCTCAGTAAAAATGCAAATTATTTATAAGTATTTATTCATGTTTGCACTGTCGCTGCTCATTATTGACTCTCCTAGTTACAGGCCTTTGGCCATTATTTTCCCGTATAAACATACATGATCATGTTTTTCACACTGCTGAATAACCGTTCTATTCTTAAGTTTTTTTTATTATATTTATGTGCATTAACTCTTCGTGATGTATGTAAACGTCCAGGCACAACCTATAAACCTTTCAAAATTAGCCGATGCTAAGGACATCATTATCCACTCGCAGAATCTAAGTTCCGGTGACGCTTTTACTTTCTCTCCGCTTTTGTTTGTATGGTATATATATATATATACTGTTTGTTATTGCTATCTTCATTATCACCAGTATCTCCACCGATATGAATACCACCACAATAACCGCAATGTTTACAACTTCTTTAACCAATTACACCACCTTCAATAACCGGCATGACTATCATTCTATTCTGCGTTTATCTGCCCATGTAT
>NW_026420839.1:0-329 GCF_001194135.2 Octopus bimaculoides
ATATATATATATATATATATATACACGTAAGCGTACTTGAACATGTATATGCATACATATTATTAGATTCATACAAATGTACATAAATACTATAAGAATATAAATATACTTGCATGCAAACACAAACTTATATGCATATGTACATGTGTATGTGTGTTTGTGTGTGTACGTGTGTGTGTGTGTGTGCGCGAGTTTGCGTGTATGCGTATATTTCTTTACAAATATGTGTGCTAACTACGGAAGCACAATCCAGAGACAAAAAAGGCATAGAGCTGGACACATACATGCATGTGTATATGTGTGTGTACATTATATATATATATATATAT
>NW_026420840.1:0-315 GCF_001194135.2 Octopus bimaculoides
CACACACACACACACATACACACACATACACACACACACACAAACAAACAATCAAACACACATGCAGACAGAAACATTGATGTATATCCCGTGGCAGGGGGTAAAAATGAAGAATTTGGTGGAATATCTTACATTGACGCAAACTCATCGAATCTGTAAGAAAGATGTCATTGTTTTGATATTTTAGACATGGAACACGGCTGTTTGCTGCTTGAATCTCGTCCATCGCAGCTTATTACGTAAACACTCTATACTTATATGTATCTATCTATATAACCATGTATATATGTGTGTGTATATATATTTATAAATATA
>NW_026420841.1:0-212 GCF_001194135.2 Octopus bimaculoides
ATATATATATATATATGCATATATATATAAACACATATATATGCATATATATTTATTTGTATATCTTTATGTCTCCATACATATAAACATCTATATAAGTATGTATGTGTATATATATACGTATGCATATATATAAATACCTATTTACATATGTATATATGTACATATATTTATATAGATATATATAAATGTCTATATATGTACGTTTACCT
>NW_026420842.1:0-304 GCF_001194135.2 Octopus bimaculoides
CAAAATGTATTAGTTTCATAAACATGCAAAGGATTTATATATGTAGGAAAATAAATAGATTGCAACATAAATTTTAAAGTCAATTATATGTATAATGAACCTCGAATTTAGTGCATTAGACTTCTAAAAACACGAGTTAAAAGCATCATTACTTTTATGAAACAAGGTAAATAAATAAACAAATCTTCTCTTCATCAATGAGTGAAAATTGGAGTAAAAAATACAGCTAAATTTTCTTCTCTTAGTCTATTAATTATTAGGTGTAAATTGGCTTTCATACAGAAATACTAAAATGTTCTTCACG
>NW_026420843.1:0-241 GCF_001194135.2 Octopus bimaculoides
ATCTGGCAGTTTCGTTCGGTTGACCTCATTCAACATTAGTGATCGGTCTGGCTGAACCAATGAGAAAATTATAGTATGACATTATTTGAGAACAGTCAATTACACACACATACATGTACATATGTATATATACAAACATACATGTACGTATGTATATATAGAAACATATATATATATATATATATACATATACTCAAACACATACATGTACATATATGTATGTATATACATACATATACAA
>NW_026420844.1:0-336 GCF_001194135.2 Octopus bimaculoides
TTGATGAGCCATGGTGCAACCAACAACATGGTAAAAGTCCCTGCCATTAATTTGGTATGGGTGAGTAATATCAAATAATTCAATCACAACACATATTTAGATTAAACACGAAATTTGAATATTAAAAATTATTTTATTATAGTTTACAAATAACACTATACTTATTTAAGTAGAATTTGTCTAATTTACTACCTTAAATATAGAAAAAAAGTGTCTAATTAGACAAACTTACAAATTATATATATATAATAAGGAGAATTCACAAAAAAAAGCAACAAAAGACGACGACAGGTGGTGTAGACAACAAACACATGTATTAGTTTAACGCTCGGGAAG
>NW_026420845.1:0-284 GCF_001194135.2 Octopus bimaculoides
CACACACAAACACACACACACACACACAAACACACACACACACACACATGTACGGATTACAAGTACAACATACAAACACACACAAACACAAACACTCACACACACACATGCAAACACACGCACATACGTACAAGATACACACAAACACACACAAACACTAACACACACACACATCGTACAAATACAGCATACATACACACACACACATACGCTCACACACACACACAAATACAGCATACACACACACAAACACTCACACAGACACACACAAATACAACATACAC
>NW_026420846.1:0-570 GCF_001194135.2 Octopus bimaculoides
GTTTTCATTAACAATCTAGGCTACACTACCCCGCTAGACTTCAAAAGAAATAGTGGTTTTTGCAAAAGTGTAAACTAACTGTAAGTGAGAAAAAACGACTGCAAATCATGAAATTAGCATCTTGGAGTTTCTTTGGTCTTCATGATTATTTACAAAATTATGTGAATTTCAGTTGTGTGAAAAAAGTGGTGACTTCGGTGAAAATTTTGATAAATATAATGTTTTCATTAACCATCTAGCCTATATTAAGCTACTAGACTTCAAAATGAATAGTGGTTTTTGCAAAAATGAAAACTATCTAAAAGTGTCAAAAACAACTGGAAATCATGAAATAACATCTTGGAGTTTTGTTGGTTTTCATGATTATTTGCATAATTATGTGAGTTTGAGTTAAATGATAATGGTTGTAACTGCGGAGAACTCTTTGATAAATATAATGTTTTCATCAGACATCTAGCCTAGATTAACCCACTAGACTTCAAAATGAATAGTGGTTTTTGCAAAAATGAAACCTATCTAAAAGAGTGAAAAAACGACTAGAAATCCTGAAATTAGCATCTTCAAGTTTTG
>NW_026420847.1:0-228 GCF_001194135.2 Octopus bimaculoides
TATATATATATATATATATATATATATATATATAAGAGCAGGAGTAGGTGTGGTTGTGTGGTAAGAAGTTTGCTTCCCAACCACTGCATGTTACCATGGGTAAATGTCTTCTGCTATAACCTTGGGCTGACAAAAGCCTTGTGAATGGAATTGATAGACAGAAACTAAAAGAAGCCCATCGTATATCATCATCATCATCATCATCATCATCATCATCATCATCATCAT
>NW_026420848.1:0-347 GCF_001194135.2 Octopus bimaculoides
ATATATGTATGTATGCATGTATGTATGCATGTATGTATGTATAGGAAAACTAGAATTGTCACTAAACTGACCAAGGATTTCAAGATACTGACATTGCCAGAAATAAGAACAAAATGCTCTAATACTGTAGAGAAAACTCGTAAATGTATGTATATACGCTCACAAGGGCTGCAATCGCCCAAAACACCGACTCGAGAGTTCTGTAGACTGAAATTCAGTTTCGGCTATTTCCGTAGCAGATCGCCAGCAATTGCTTCATCAGGAATTGCCGTCCTACCTCCTGCGAAAAGGAATTAGCCTGCTATGTATAATCAAGGCAGCGCAAAAAGTTGTTTTGCACAAGCATT
>NW_026420849.1:0-413 GCF_001194135.2 Octopus bimaculoides
AGTGATGAGAACTGGATGCAAGTCTAGTTGATCGCTGATAAGTTCTTAAAAGAGGAACCGGAGAAGAGAGGTCAGCTGAATAATATCCATGAAAATACTTATAGAAAAGAGACAAGGAAGCCACACGACGACGATGAGAGAGTGAATCCAATTTAGAAGTTAGATCAGGACCAATAGCATTACAAATACGGCGTTGAATGCGGTCCAACAGAGTTAAACAATCCGCAGGGGCAACTGCCTATATGTGACAATGGTGGATTTATATATATATATAGGCGCAGGAGCGTTTGTGTGGTAAGTGAAGGTGAGAACAGCGGTAAGAATGGGGTGATAATGTTACTATAGCTGTTATATACACGCGATGTTGCATACATACTTTCGTAAATACATAGATACAACACACACACACACAC
>NW_026420850.1:0-490 GCF_001194135.2 Octopus bimaculoides
ACCGACAGTTTTGTAGGACGTTGGATGGTCAGGCCTGTAAAATTGCTTGGGGTCTGGTTCGGACTGGACCTCCAACTGGAGAAAGAACTGGAGTGAAGTGACAAGCAGGGTAGCCAGTCTCACCCAGAAATGGACTGAGAGGAAGCTATCCTTGAAAGGTCAGGCAGAGGTGGTGAACACATACGTCGCCTCTGTTATTTATTACCACCTTACCATTACCCTAGTTCATACCTGGTCAAGCTGGAGTGTTTGCTTTTCGGCTTCTTATGGAAGGGACGGATCCCACTTGTCAGGCACTCCATTTGCTGTCAACACCCTATGAATGGTGGGTTTGGTATACCATGTCTATTGATGTGCAGATATGCACTAAGGCTGCTGCACATCGAAGCGTTTTCTCGACGATGGTGAGCAGGTGTGGTTGCCATTTGTCAGACTCACTTTCCTGCATCTCATTTCTTTGACTGAACCATAATCTTGGATCAAGTGTAGA
>NW_026420851.1:0-1143 GCF_001194135.2 Octopus bimaculoides
AAAGAAGAGCAACAATTTAGAATTATTTCAATCATCTACTACGGAGATATGAATTGTAAAATGAATATTATAGATATATTATATATTCTTGATATATAAACAAATACATGCGTTCATACACACACACACACACACACACACACACACACACACACACACGCACAGACACACACGCACACAGAGTCACACACATGCACACACATTTATAACAAACGTTGTAATCGATCGCAAGACGAGTTTGGTTATGAGTACGTCACAAGAAAAAGAATAGTTACTATATTCTTCTGTGATGCTGGTATGGATGCTGTATCATCTGCCTAACGGATATTGTTCATGCTCTGGTCCTTTAAAATATTCAATGATTTATAAATATTCTTTAACGCGTGATTGTTTCACTTTATAATCAAAACAATCTCGCTGATAAAACACACCCCAGTCATTATAGAGTAGTTTATAAGTAAAAAACTTTCAGTCGTATCCATCAATATCAGGAAATCAATTAATCGATACATTAGCATCTATGTCCATATCTAATCTAGGTATGTATAATCAAACAGGAAGTTATTAAAAAACAAAAGTATTCGATGATGAAAGTATTAGTTTCATAATTAATTTGATTCAATTTCATTTCTCGCTTTGATTTTTCAATGGTAGTTGATAAACTGTTGCCGAATTCGAAAACTTTTTAGACAGAATCTGCGGTTAAAGCCCAGTCGGCTGGTTGTTAAAATCTTGCCAGCACAACATTTATTAGAAGATCCTTGTGATAATAGGTTGTGAAGCTGTGACTTTTCAACTAACATAGGTTACAGATAGTTTGAGGAAACATCGTGTTTAGATCTTCATTAAGAGCAAGAGATGTTATGGATAATAGATTCATGTGGTGATACGAGATCTACGAACTTTTCTCAAGCGTTTAATATGAACATACATTTCAATATATTCAAGTTCACACAGCTGTAAATGGGAGCCCCGCAATGGACTAGCTTTTCCATCAGGTGGAATGTTGGTCTATCTCGCCTAGCCCGTGGCATCGTTCGAAAGCTAAAACAATGCGAAGCACAGTGTCCAACAATGTATAGCAACATCTGAGATTCTAGTCGATACCGTGAGAATATATATATATATATATATATATATATA
>NW_026420852.1:0-421 GCF_001194135.2 Octopus bimaculoides
ATATTATATGCATATATATATATATAAATATACATATATACATGTATATATAAATGTATTATATACATATATATACATATTGATATTGATATATTTAACTACATGTACATAAATATATTTATAAACAAAAGAATGCATACATATTTGCGTAGATACATAGGTATGTACTTATATAGGCAGACAGAGAGACAGACAGATAGATAGATAGATAGATAGATAGATAGATAGATAGATAGATAGGTAAGTACTTATCTTTAAAAAAATGGGGATATTATTAACCCCATCAAAGAGAAATTTTTTCTTGCTATCCATATATATATATATATATTCCGCAGTGAATATATGGACATATATATGTATATATACATATATATGTGTATATGTCTTCTGTAGTCAATTCCTGGAATGTATATATATATAT
>NW_026420853.1:0-323 GCF_001194135.2 Octopus bimaculoides
TATATATATATATATATACACACAGATATGTAAAACTATATATACATATAGATATGTAAATATATACATATACACACATACGTATATATAGCGACACACACACTTATATATATATGCATATATATATACATACATATATGCATATATGTATATATAAATATAAATATATACATATACACACATATATGTATGTATATATGTACATATATATACATACATATATATATACACACACACATATACATTGATATGTATATATATATAGATATATATATACATGTATATATACATATATACTTATGCATGTATATATATATATATAT
>NW_026420854.1:0-464 GCF_001194135.2 Octopus bimaculoides
TATCATCATCATCATCATCACCATCATCAACATCATCATCATCATCATCAATCAAACGCCAACATTATCATCTCATCATTGCCAATCTCCCGCCCATCCTCTCTCTTTCTGCTTATCTTTTCCTCGTTCTCTCTCTCTCATCTATCTACCTACCTGTCTATCTATCTATCTATCTATCTATCTATCTATCTATTTATCTATCGGCCATCCTACCTGCTGCCTACCTGCCTATCAATCTATCTACCGCTCTCTCTCACCCCTTCTATCTCCTCTCCATTCTCCCTCTCCCTTCTCCCCCTCTCGCTCACCTTCTCTCTCCTTGTCTCTGTGTCTGTCTGTCTCTCCTCTCTGTTATTGTCTGTCTGCCTGCCTCTCTCTCCGTCTCTCTCTTTCTCTCTGTACATATATTTATACATATATATACACACACATGCATACACACACACACACACACACACACACAC
>NW_026420855.1:0-231 GCF_001194135.2 Octopus bimaculoides
TATATATATAACATATATACATGAGGTCTAAGAAAATACTCTATGTAAAGAAAATTAAACTTGAACATAATCGCGTTGTTAATGGATCATGTTTAAAAGAATAGTTGTTTCATATTGACACAGTTATATACACATAAATATATACACGTCCACACAGTCAGGGTACTTATATATACATGCAAACATCCACGCACATGCGTGTTTGTGCGAATATGTGTGTGTGTTTGTGTG
>NW_026420856.1:0-210 GCF_001194135.2 Octopus bimaculoides
TACATACATACATACATCATACATACATGCATACATACATATGTACGTACAGAAATATCCCCACAGATAGATATATACACATGTACATACACGCAGATACATAGACATATAAATATGTATATATATCTACACACACGTATATATATACAATTACTTATGAATACATATATATATACATATATATATACATATACATATATATATATAGAT
>NW_026420857.1:0-415 GCF_001194135.2 Octopus bimaculoides
ATTTATATATATATATATATACACATATATATATATATGCATAAGCATATGTCTATATATATATGTGACCGTGTGAGTGTGTGCACGCACGTGCGCGTGTATTTTAGTGTGTGTGAGTGTGTATGTATGTATGTGTGTGTGAGTGTGTATGTGTGTGTGTGTGTGTGTATGTGATTGTGTGTGCGTGTGTACATGTTGCGGTGCATAACGGAAGACAGTGTTAGAGATGGTGAGAAAAACGGGTAAGACAAAAATTATGTCCAGGGTGTGTACAAGAGAAAAAAGGCGAGAGAATGAAAGCATAAGAGAGAAGGAAAGAATGATTAAAAGAAAGAAAGAATGATTAAAAGAAAGAAAGAATGATTAAAAGAAAGAAAGAAAGAAAGAACAAGAAAAGAAGGAACGAAAGAAAGAA
>NW_026420858.1:0-274 GCF_001194135.2 Octopus bimaculoides
ATATATATATTTGTAATCGGTGGTGCAAAAGTAGGTATACAGTTATGAAAAAAGAAAACATGAATAATACTCATTTATTTTTATCAAGAAAATTAAAAGTTATGATAAAAGTATTATTATTATTAATGACACTGAAAATATCAAAAATGCAGCTAACTAATTTAATGTGTTAATAATTTTAATGAATTAAGTATTATAATATTGATGTGATACTTACTGTATTCCTAGTTTTGCACCTGTATATATATATATATATATATATATATATATATAT
>NW_026420859.1:0-408 GCF_001194135.2 Octopus bimaculoides
GAAAATATAGTTGCTAGAATAAGAATGAACTGGGTAACGTTTAGATTGCTACTACTTTTGAGGTTAACAAAGGGCCTCTCTCTCAGTTAAAACGTAGGTTGTCCTATAGCTGTGTATGAACAGCTGTGCTACGTAACAGTGGAACATGGGCTGTGACTGCAGAGGACACGTGAAGGCTTGAAAGAAATAAAGCCAGCATGCTCTGCTGGAGGGGTAATGTCAATGTGCATGTACAACAGAGTATAAGTGATTTAAGAGAAACATTGGGTATAAGAGGCATCAGATGTAGTGTGCAAAAGAGAAGACTCTGCTGGTCTTGTCATGCATGTGGATGAAGAGAGCCACATAAAGATGTGCCAATCTCTAATATTGAGGGAGCCTGTGGAAGGGGTAGACCCTGGAAGATGT
>NW_026420861.1:0-291 GCF_001194135.2 Octopus bimaculoides
AAAAAAAACAGAACCCATAAAAATCTTATTAAATCCTACAAATGGCAGACATGACACAAAATTGTCAATTACCAAGAATTTGGTAAAAGAACTTAGTTATCATTAAGCTAGTGTTAGCAACATAAATTGTGACTAAGGTTTGGTGGAAGATTTTTATTCAAAACTTATGAAAGCAAGACATTTGTACTACAGAGCCAGTTTCAGCAGGGTTGGTATCAAAAGGGTTTCTCTATATTTTAAGCCTTTTGTTACTGTATTTCTGTTGAGATGCTGTGTTTCTTTCAATTACTT
>NW_026420862.1:0-427 GCF_001194135.2 Octopus bimaculoides
AGAGACCGATAGAATAAGTACTAGGCTTACAAAAGAATAAGTCCTGGGGCTCGATTTGCTCGCGCTAAAAGGCGGTGCTCCAGCATGGCCGCAGTCAAATGACTGAAACAAGTAAAAGAGTAAAAGAGTAAAAGAGTATATATAAAGAGAGAGGAAGAGAGAGAGAGAGAGAGAAACAGAGAGAGAGAGAGGGGGGTTGTGTTTATATATACGTGTAGGGAAAGGGGACAGTGATGAAATTGTGTCCCTACCCAGGGTCCCCAAATGCAACAGCTGAGAAATTTGATCTCCCTCGACTTCTTGCTTAAGAGGAATGTTATTCATAGACTCCGGATTGTCGCTGTTGTTGTTGCTGTGATAGTCGTTGCTATGGTTACGCAGTCGTAGTAGTAGTAGTAGTAGTAGTAGTAGTAGTAGTAGTAGTAGT
>NW_026420863.1:0-235 GCF_001194135.2 Octopus bimaculoides
ATATATATATATATATATATTTAGGCGCAGGCGTGGCAGCGTGGTAAGAAGCTTGCTTCCCACCCACATGGTACCGGGTTCAGTCTCACAGCGTGACACCTTGGGCAAGTGTCTTCTACTATAGCCTTGGGCTAACTATAGCCTCGTGAGTGGATTTGGTAGACGGAAACTGAAAAAAGCCCGTCGTGCCACCTTGGAATCCTCTGTGTAGTGGGTTGATCCACTACTCAGGAAG
>NW_026420864.1:0-438 GCF_001194135.2 Octopus bimaculoides
TATACATGTATGTGTGTGTGTGTATGTGTGTGTATAAATATATATGTATATACACGTGTCTATGTGTGTGTGTATAAATATATATGCATGTATATATGTGTGTATGTGTATATATATGTATGTATGCAGATGTGTATATATGATATAAATCTATACACATACACATATTTCTATGTATATGTTCTGGTTCAAAAAGCTATCAAGTGAAACTTAAAATCCCAGTCAGAACAAAATAATAAATTAGGCTATTTTCTGTATTGAATCTCATAATCAGTATGTGTTCCATTACTAATCTGAAACTAGCTTTAAAAAAATGACTTAACAAGCATATGCTAAATATGTCTGCAAATATGTGTGCACATATGCATATATGTGCATATGCATACAAATGAAAACATATTTGAATATGCACATGCGTGTGTACGTATGTATGTATAT
>NW_026420865.1:0-205 GCF_001194135.2 Octopus bimaculoides
CTATCTATCTATCTATCTATCTATCTATCTATCTATTTGTATGTATGTAGTATTGTGTGTGTGTGTGTTTCTGTGTGTGTGTGTGTGTGTGTGTGCATACAACAGTTATGAAACAAACGAGTGACTAAATCTCCGTGGGATTCTGTGAATGCCATCTTCATCAAAGCTATACTGAGTGTATGATGACATGATCTAATGCATGAAT
>NW_026420866.1:0-321 GCF_001194135.2 Octopus bimaculoides
GTATAAGTGATATTAGAGATCAAGGATTTCTTGTATCAATTTGAGGGAGGTTTGGGGCTACTAATTCTAACAGAATATAGTACAGATAGAATATGGTAGCGGCGGCACCTTCTCGAGACCGCTTTTCACCCCCATCCCTCCGACAACTTTCTCCTTTCCTTTGCCCTAACCACTTCCTATCTCTTCCTCTCCACCGAAGAAAACAAACAAGTCCACTTTACACCAGATTACAATTCCTGCCCCACCATACGATGAATGCGTGTATTGATATATACATAAGTCATAAACTGTCATAAATAGTTAAGTCAGAGGTTCTCAACG
>NW_026420866.1:331-533 GCF_001194135.2 Octopus bimaculoides
GCGGTACCGCCCCCAAGAACTTTGCTGGGCATTAGAAGACAGCAGTTAAAAGCTAATACAATCCATATTTTGAGTAAAATTTATAAATTAACATCCATGTTAAGTTATTTTAGTCGTGGTAACGCACTTGACACTTAGGTGAGTGCGAAGCATTGTTGTTGGCACTCCGTCGCTTACGACGTCGATAGTTCCAGTTGATCCG
>NW_026420867.1:0-218 GCF_001194135.2 Octopus bimaculoides
TTTTTTTCTCAATAATTTATGTACCATCAAGTCAAAGCTATGACTCGGTCATTCAGCTTGCTAGAATTCCCAGACAATTCCCATATGTTTATAATTCACAATATGAATATTATAAATTGAAATTTAAATAATGTAAATCATCAAAAAGTGACGAAATAATTCGAGCTATATAAATCTTGGTAAAGTTTTCGATGAGAAATCAGCTGTTCGACCAACTG
>NW_026420868.1:0-270 GCF_001194135.2 Octopus bimaculoides
TATTATTGTTATTATTATTATTATTATTATTATTATTATTGTTATTATTACAGCCGGTGTCGTCGTCGTTATTATTTTTTTTCTCATCCTTGCCATCATTGTTAACGTCATTATTAGCAGCAATAATAATTACATCGAGAAGATCAAAAAGGCAAAGCACCAAAGAAAACGTGAGCCACAACAGCAGCAACAACAGCAGTAGCAGTTGTTGTTGTTGTGGTGGTGGTGGTGGTGGTGGTGGTGGTGGAGGTAGTAGTAGTAGTAGTAGTA
>NW_026420869.1:0-574 GCF_001194135.2 Octopus bimaculoides
GGGGGGTGTTTGTGTATATGCATGTGTGTACGTACGTATGTATGTAATAGACACTGATATGGCTGTGTGGGTAAGGAGTTTGCTTCCCAACTACATGGTTTCGAGTTCTGTCCCCACCGTGCAGTACCTTGGGCAAGTGTTTTTATTTTTACTCTAGCCTCAGGCTGGCCAAAGCCTTGTGAGTGAATCTGGTAGACAGAAGTTCCATCTAGTTTGTATTTGTGTCTGAACCATTAGTCTAACCCATGCCAGCAACAGATGTTCAATGATATATATACACACATACATACACACACACACTTGTACATATACACATTGTGGAGATATCATCATATGAACAAATATATATATATAATTAAAGTAGGCAGCAGTTTAGCAATGTATCACCAAAAAGGAAAACTATAATTGTCATTGAATATGACTGAGAGTGTAAGAACATCTGCAATGCTAGAAATAAGAGTTAAAGTGGTCTGATGCTGCAATCAATGCACACTATTGTATACATACATACCGACAGTGACCGTAAAAGTTGAAAGCCATTTCTATGTGTGCGTGTATGTAAACCAATTTTTTA
>NW_026420870.1:0-102 GCF_001194135.2 Octopus bimaculoides
CATTGCCTACGTGAACCCCAACGTTTGAAAATTACGCTTCACTGCGACACACCCCATGTCTTCCTTGGTCTACCTTTTCCACAGGTTCCCCCCATAGTTAGA
>NW_026420870.1:274-379 GCF_001194135.2 Octopus bimaculoides
GACATTGCACCTTCGGTGAAGCATATTAGCTTCAATTCTTTCAAGTTCACACATGCCAACGGCGTCACAGCCCATGTTTCACTACCATGTGGCACAGCTGCCCGC
>NW_026420871.1:0-646 GCF_001194135.2 Octopus bimaculoides
ATGTATGTACTGAATGGATTTATGAAACAATCAAACGCAAAGCATTATTTTAAAACATGGCAGGAAAAAAATAAACAAGAGAAAACAGTTGAAGACGACGATAGGAAGAGATGAAGGAAAAGAAGAAAGAAACGGGTGTCAGGTGGATGGAGGGGAGTCAAATGAAACGTAAAGTTAAGTAATTTGAATCGATATATTTGCCCATTTGATCATTGCTAGCATCAGTAAAGATAGATTTATACGTCGCCAAAAGAGCAAACGAAACACTTTTGAACTTAAGGCATCGTGTCAGACTGATAGTTATCATAAGTTTGCAGAATAGGAGAGACAGTGGGAGGGAGAGAGAAAAAAAGATAGATAGATAGAGATGGAGATATAGCGGGAGAGAGAAAGAGAGGAAGAGAGAGAGAGAGAGAGAGAGAGAGGGGGGGGAGATGCTAAATCACCGCAGTAGACGAAAAGAATACCAAACAAACAAGTAAACCAACAAACTAAACAAAACAAGGGCTCTACTGAGCATACACACACACATACATACATACATACATACATACATGCATACATGCATACATTAATACATATATGCATACATATATGCATACATATATACATAAATATGTACGTACGTATGTGTAAATATATATAT
>NW_026420872.1:0-341 GCF_001194135.2 Octopus bimaculoides
ATGTATGTATGTATGTATGTATGTATGTATGTATGTAGACATACAAACATACATACATACATAGGACAAAAGGAGAAAAATAGAGGATGAGGAACTATGAAATGAAATTCTCAAAGAAAGATCCAATGTAAATAAGTAAAGAAAACGTCCTATTTTCTCACCTTCACAATGCAATTACACAAAGCTTCTTTCATATGATATGCACAAATTATTGAAGCTCAACGTCTACATATCTGAATGCAATGTTGATATGAAATTAAGGTGTATGTATAATCATCTATCTATTTATCTATTTATATATATATATATATATATCTTTCTCTCTATCTATCTATCTATAT
>NW_026420873.1:0-215 GCF_001194135.2 Octopus bimaculoides
TATAAAATGTCTTATATAAATATATATACATAAATTCATATATATGCTCATATACTTATACACATATGCACAATCAACACCCACATATCCACACACACACATATAGAAATATGTATGTATAATATATATATATATATGAATATATAATTCATACATATATATTTACACACACAGATATATATATGCATATGTACATACATGTGTATATACATACA
>NW_026420874.1:0-727 GCF_001194135.2 Octopus bimaculoides
ATTAGGGACAAAATCCAAAATTACAGGTAAAAACTCAATTAAAATCAAACTATATATATATAATTTTACTATATGTATTTATCTATCTACTCATATATCATTTCATCTATCTTTATCGATCATTTCGTAAGAACAAAGAACTCAAAAGGTATGGAACTGTGAATATCTACCAACCCATCTATGTTTGTCTATCTATCTATCTATCTGTCTGTCTGTCTGATGGTCTGTCATTTTGTAATAACAGAAATAATAAAAAAAAAAAAACAGCATCGAATCGTTAATCGTAATAAGGGATATTTATTTCTTTGCTACCGTCTGATTTAATTTGAATAATATACACGTAATAATTCTTTTTGTAATTTAGAAATATCACACCAAAAAAACAACAAAAAAAAGGTTTGTTTTTAATTATTCACCATTTACAAAAATAAACGTTTTTTTTTTCTTTTTTCATAATGAAAAATCATTTTAAAAATTAGTCAGAAAAGAAATAAGCAAAAGAAAAATATATAAAAGAAAATAACTAAAATCATAAAAATAAAAGTGGGTATCAGGGTAGAATCCAGAGGATGCGAGTGTACCCTTTGGGGCCCCGAAAGAATTGTATTATAAGTCTTGTAATAATTGCTGACCGAACGATTGATATCTACCGGGACTGTTCCATTATCCCGCGCACTGGTTTACCTTACATATTAAAACAATAGAACCATCAGATGGTCTCTCTTTG
>NW_026420875.1:0-667 GCF_001194135.2 Octopus bimaculoides
AGGACTGGCAAGCCAGAAGGCTGTACCAGACTCCAATCTGATCTGGCAAATTTCCTACAGCTGGATGGATGCCTTTTTAATGCCAACCACTCCAAGAGTGTAGTGGGTGCTTTTTATGTGCCACTGGTGCAAATATACATACGTTTCTGTCTATCTTTCCTTCTTCCACTTCCTTCCTAAAGACAAGATGTGCTTCTACCTGTCTCTTCTCAAAGCTCATTTTTCCAGCGTTCAACTCTTCACATTGTCTTGGTTTAACAGCACTCACCGTTTGTTTTTACTGTTTTGTTCTTACTGTCCTATTTTTGTTACCACGCTAACCCTCCGCAAAAAATCCCAAATTTTATTTAATTTGCTTTGCAGGAAGGACTGTTTTAACAAAGTCGCGTCTTCTCCCTACCTTCGAAACACAGAGTAGATAAAAACAGGGGACAACTGATGAAGGGAATGTTCTTTATGTTGCTTATCTTGCTTCTCTATTGGTTTCTTTCAGACACACAAGTACATATATATATATATATATAATACAAAGAATATGTATGCATGTATACTCACATATATGTACATACTTACATCTACATGTGTATACAGATGCATATCAGGGTACAGGACGTTTAAAAAATGAACTACAGACAACGGAACGAACACATACGAAAACAGATAGCCA
>NW_026420876.1:0-711 GCF_001194135.2 Octopus bimaculoides
TATACATATGCATATATGTATATATACACATACATACACTAATTTACATGCATACACGTAACATGACTGCATGCTTCTCGGTTACAGTGTAAACTAAACTCACGTGACAACAGCCATAAACATAACAGAGGATATAATGATATTGTTTTATTACGCTGAAATCGGTAGTTGTTGGTTTGCGTAGCGGACGGGTGAATACGTTTGTAAGAATCCAGGCTTTATGTGAATGTGCGTGGTGTGGTGCATTATGTGTGTGTATGATTGTGTTTGGTGGGAGAATGAGAGAAGGAGACTCAGAGAGAGGAGTAGAGAGAGAGAGAGAGAGAGAGAGAGAGAGAGAGAGAGAGAGAGACAGACAGGCAGACAGACAGACAAATAAACGGACAGACAGACAGATAGACAGAGAAGAAGAGGATAAAGAGGACACGATAGTGTAATGTTTGTTTTCAATATTCGTGAACAGTATTCGCAAGTTTCAGAGCACATTTATATAATACAGTCAGTTAACCACAAGCAAAGACACACACACACACACACACACACACACACACACACACACACACACATATATATATATATATATATATACACGCGAATGTCCTTTTCTTTGCAGCAGAGAAATGCTCATATACATATGCACAAGCATAGAAAATCATACGCATACAAGAAAAAAAAAGTACTACTTCGAATGTGTCCCTATGTACATATACA
>NW_026420877.1:0-233 GCF_001194135.2 Octopus bimaculoides
ACACACACACACACACATATATATATATATATATATATACATATATACGTTTATGCATTTAAAATGTATGTTTATTTATATGTATATATGCAGAGAGAGAGAGAGAGACAGAGAGAGAGAGAGAGAAAGACAGAGAGAGATAGAGAGAGAGACAGAAAAAGAGATAGAGGGTGATAGAGACACAGAGAGAAAGAAAGAGACACAGAGATGTATATATCTACGTATCTATCTCT
>NW_026420878.1:0-357 GCF_001194135.2 Octopus bimaculoides
CACACACACACACACACACACACACACACACACATATATATACATATTACATGTACACACATGAAAGTATGTTCATTTTACACACACACACACACACACACATACATATATAAATAGATACACTAGATACACGCGTAAATGCGTGCCTATGAATAGATATATTTACATTCATGTGTATAACTATATGTACACGCATGTGTGCATGTCTGTAGATTTGTATATACAAATAAATGGATGAATGTGATCCTGTTATGCTTTGTTTACATTGAAAATCTTCATACTATAAGGCAGACATGTCTTCATGAAAACACCAACTTTAACAATTTCTTACCCATACATATATATATATATATATAT
>NW_026420879.1:0-315 GCF_001194135.2 Octopus bimaculoides
ATAATAATAATAATAATAATAATAATAATAATACATAGTGTTAATTGAGAAAGAACGCAAAAACGGTGGTAGTAGTACCAATAATAGTCGGAGCCCTGGGAACAGTGAGTAAAAATCTTGAGAAGTACATGGAACAAATAGGGGCTGCAATAAGGGTGGAGCACTTGCAGAAAACAGCAATGCTTGGAACCGCTCGAATACTCCGGAAGGTGCCCGAAAAATAAGGGGTGACACCGTAGTACATCTCCAGTGTTAGAAGCTGTGTAAAGACAATAGAAGAAGAAGAAGAAGAAGAAGAAGAAGAAGAAGAAGAAG
>NW_026420880.1:0-238 GCF_001194135.2 Octopus bimaculoides
TTTTTTTATACAGGGCACGTCTAAGACGATCGCCTGACGCTGAATGAAAACAAATAGACTGCGACCAGGCTCAATAAAAGGAGCGCTAGTTATTGACTGCAATTACATACTTGAAGTCAGTTTTGGCAGAAATTAAATCAGCTTGCAAATACACATTCACTTTACTACATTTATACTCTGGCTAAGCCCGAGCAGTCCGAGTGTCGGAGTTGCCACTGATATATATATATATATATAT
>NW_026420881.1:0-240 GCF_001194135.2 Octopus bimaculoides
GATAGATAGAGACATACATACATACATACATACATACATACATGCACACATGTATACATACATATATACGTACATACGTACGTACTATGTATGCATGTATGTGTGAATATAACTGCTACAACGACTCAGCAGCCGTCAGAGGGATATAAACTAACAGTACCATGTGAATTATGTGAGAAAAACATGTGAACTTCCAGAACTGATATCACGAAATGCATACATACAGACACACATACATAT
>NW_026420882.1:0-743 GCF_001194135.2 Octopus bimaculoides
CAATCACCGCTCAATGTTATTGTTTACTCCCAGGTCAGTCTTATTTGAGCGAGGCTTTCACCAAAGGCTTTTCAGCTATGATTGTTCCATCTTTCATTCAGACATATTACAAAATGTGGCTTGGTCTTGGGTGAACTCTTTACAACTCTGAAGGTGGTATGGTGTGATTTGAAGGGTATTTGATTCTTATTTCTAGTCATTTTGTGTTAGTTTCTGAGGTTTCAAAGCTTAGTTTACTTGATATGTCAACAGCTATTTAAGTGGACTATCTCCAAACTTAATTTAAAAGAGAAAAATTACATACTATCTCTCTGTAATCCTAGTTACAAAATAAGTCTTTGATTGAATAGATATTCAAAATCTAATTTTACTTAAAATTCATCTACATGGTTCCAGGTTTAAACCACTATGCAACTCCTCAGGCAAGTGTCTTCTACCCATAGCCTTGGGTAACAAAGGCCTTGTGAATGATTTACATTTAAAATAATTACTATATACATTTTACTGTATTGTACATAACAGAAATTAGATAGACCATTTCAACAAAATCAGTTATCAACCCTTTAGAATTTAAATCAGGCATATCCAGCCAAAATAATCTTCCTGCTTTATGTTCAAATTGGCCAGATCCAGCCTCTCACACCCATCCTACAATGTTAGTCTAAAAAGTATACAGTCATATAATCAAAATTTTAAGGCTACAAGATAATGCAGGATAAATTCAAAACAATGTGAATAAATAA
>NW_026420882.1:753-1403 GCF_001194135.2 Octopus bimaculoides
ATAAATTCAAAACAATGTGAATAAATAATTGTTACATTTGATAGAATAATCTGAATGCTAAAAGGTTAAGCAAATCTTAATGTCAAACAAAATACAGGGTGTCGATAAATTACCTTTATAATTTGAAAAGTTCAGAAACAAATGAAAAGTAAAGATAACTCAGGATAGTTGATTGGAAAACATAGGCAAACAAAGATTTATTGAAAACACCAGTACACTTTCTACGTGGGCTCCATTGGTTGCGTGCAACACATCTAGATGATAAACTGTTGAAATTGTAAAGATAATTTATGAACACCTATACAGACAGTATATATACTTATGGCCCTTTAAGCTATGAGTTCAGAAAGCAAAGTTGGCAAGATCAATAAAATAAAGAGATCAATAAAATAAAGTATCAGTCAAGTAATGGATTTGATTTAATATTCCTATACAAGTATTCTATATGTGAATGGAATTATAATAGAAAACTAGCTGCAATTATGGTAATGGGGATGAAAAGTTTGCTTCCCAGCCACATAGTTGTGGGTTCTGTCCCACCGTATGCACTTTGGATATATATATATCTTGCTACAGCTTTGAACTGACCAATGCTTTGTGAGTGTATTTAATAAACAACTACTCAATGATAACAGTAATTGTGGATCAAT
>NW_026420883.1:0-307 GCF_001194135.2 Octopus bimaculoides
TATATATATATATATATATACATACATACATTATATATATATATAGATATATATATATGTATGATGTATGAATGTATATATATCTTTTACCTTTTACTTGTTTCAGTCATTTGACTGCAGCCATGGTACCGCCTTGAAGGGCTTTAGTCGAACAAATCAACCCTGGACTTATATTTTTGAAACTTTGTACTTCTTCTATCGGTCTCTTTTGCCGAACCAGCAAGTTACGTGGACGTAAGCAAACCAGCACCGGTTGTCAAGTGGTGGAGGGAGACTGACGCAGATACACACACACACACACACACAC
>NW_026420884.1:0-569 GCF_001194135.2 Octopus bimaculoides
AGCCCAACGGTATGAAAGCACCATTATTGGTGGGGAACTTATTCAAAAAAGTTCATATATATATATGTATATATGTCAGGCGTAGGAGTGGCTGTGTGGTAAGTAGCTAGCTTACCAGCCACATGTTCCCGGGTTCAGTCCCACTGCGTGGCATCTTGGGCAAGTGTCTTCTACTATAGCCTCGGGCCGACCAAAGCCTTGTGAGTGGATTTGGTAGACGGAAACTGAAAGAAGCCCGTCGTATATATGTATATATATATATATATGTATGTGTGTGTGTATGTTTGTGTGTGTGTGTGTTTGTCCCCCCCAACATCGCTTGACAACCGATGCTGATGTGTTTATGTCCCCGTAACCTAGCGGTTCGGCAAAAGAGATCGATAGAATAAGTACTAGGCTTCTAAAGAATAAGTCCTGGGGTCGATTTGCTCGACTAAAAGGCGGTTCTCCAGCATGGCCACAGTCGAAAGACTGAAACAAGTAAAGGAGTAAAAGAGATATATATATATACACATATACATATCCATATATATATACATATATATATATATATATACATATATATATAT
>NW_026420885.1:0-369 GCF_001194135.2 Octopus bimaculoides
AATTGAACCAAATTCGATGACTGGCACCCATGCCAGTGGAGCGCTAACAGTGCCGTCCGAGCGTGATCATTGCCAGAACAGCTGTCTGGCTTCCGTGCCGGTGGCACGAAAATAGCACCATTTGAGCAAGATCATTACCAGCATCACCTTGAACAAAACATTCGAGCGAGGTCGTTGCCAGTGCTGCTGGACTGGCTCCTGTGCAGGTGGCATGTAAAAAACACCATTTGAGCGTGGCCGTTGCCAGTACCGTCTGACTGGCCTTCGTGCCGGTGGGACATAAAAGCACCCACTACACTCTCGGAATGGTTGGCGTTAAGCAGGGCATCCAGCTGTAGAAACTCTGCCAGATCAGATTGGAGCCTGGTG
>NW_026420886.1:0-410 GCF_001194135.2 Octopus bimaculoides
ATAATAATAATAATAATAATAATAATAATAATAAAAATAATGAGAATGATAACAATGATGGTAATAATGGTAATAATAATAATAATAATAATAATAATAATAATAATAATAATAATAATAATAATGGAGTTTCATTTATTAATAATAGGAGTAAGAACATAATCACAGTAAAGGAGGTAAACCCTAGGAGAATAAAATTTGAAGGACCTAATGCGATAGTCAAAAATATAATATATCAATGCAAAGTAAAGACTCAAACAGGTACCATGACATACTTGGGGTGCACTTCAGAACAGGTATGCCATAGAATTTCTAACCATTTCTCGTGCTTTAGAGATAGGAATAAAATGGCTAGCACTGGTCTTAGCAAATACATCTGGGATCTTAAGGAAAGTAATAAACAGTATTCA
>NW_026420887.1:0-345 GCF_001194135.2 Octopus bimaculoides
CTCTCCTAAAGAATCTTGCAAACTAAATCCCAAAACGAAATATGTGTGTGCGTGTGTGTGTATGTGTGTGGGTATGTGTGTGTGTTTCGGATCACCTGACCTGGATGTATCCGTTTACTCCATTCTGAGAGTTTATCTAACCACAGAAAGGTGTGTTTTGCTTGCTCCCTCGCTTTTCGCGAACTCATGTGGTCAGTGCTTTGTGTGGATACCGAGTTCTTTTGACTCCTATTGCTAGGAATGCTGATACATATTGAGTATTAATTTGCTTTTAGCTTGTAATTGCTAACGTGTCACATATATTATAATATATTTCATATATTCTATATATATATATATATATAT
>NW_026420888.1:0-355 GCF_001194135.2 Octopus bimaculoides
TAGTAGTAGTAGTAGTAGTAGTAGTAGTAGTAGTTATGAAAAACAGCAAGTTAGAAAAGGAGGTGGAAAAGCAGAAAATGAAAAACACAAGGTAAAAAGAAAAAGAGCCAACAACAACAAAAGGAAAGAAAGGAAACTGAATCTGGTGATGTTCTTCCAAAATACACATTAACCCCTGCCCACTCCAGTCCCTAAACATTGCTGGACAAAGGTTATTGCTCTGCAGTGATTACCACTTATGGATTCAATGTAAATACCATTATATTTTAATGAATAAAATGTGGTCCTATGTAATGTGTGAGAGCGGTGTGAAAGAATGCATCTCATATATATATATATATATATATATATATAT
>NW_026420889.1:0-209 GCF_001194135.2 Octopus bimaculoides
GTCTAGTTTAAAAAGCCATATCAGATGCCATGATGGATCTAAGATGCAAGCGCAAGAGGTGGTCAGACTCTGCATAAGGAGCAGACAACCACCAAATATATACATTGTCAGTATATCATATGTCCGAAAAAGAAGCACTCTCTAAAGTGTAGACCAGTAGTGTATTTATAAGTAGCTAAGTCTATGTCCAGTCATAGAGTGACCAATGG
>NW_026420890.1:0-281 GCF_001194135.2 Octopus bimaculoides
AACCGATGCTGGTGTGTTTACGTCCCCGTAACATAGCGGTTCGCCAAAAAGAGACCGATAGAATAAGTACTAAGCTTACAATGAATAAGTTCTGGAGTCGATTAGCTCGACTAAAAGGCGGTGCTCCAGCATGGCCGCAGTTCAAATGACTGAAACAAGTAAAAGAGTAGGTGTAGATATCTTTTAGGCTATTATCTTCTATAGATAATCCTTTGCGTAGTTGAACAATCAGTCATTCGTAATCACACGTGCACTGTGATTATCGTCAGACGTTTAAAGTA
>NW_026420891.1:0-220 GCF_001194135.2 Octopus bimaculoides
TGACCCGCGTGCATTTTATTTTTCCAAAGGATTAACCCCTTGCCTGCCATGAGCCCCATTTGGAGATCTGTTAAAAACAGTCTCACTGCCGCTTGTTTGTTGTATTTAAAGTGAATTGCTTATGTGCATTACAATTGCAGAGGCGTGTTAAACAATATTTAGTAGTTAATGTTTGTCATTATTAACTCTGGCTAATTCTAGAGGACATTTTATGTCATAA
>NW_026420892.1:0-1240 GCF_001194135.2 Octopus bimaculoides
AGTGCCAATGCACGAAACTCTCAGCTTTTGACTTACTCTCTAACTTCTGCTGATAATATATATGCATATTACATATATGTGTAAAAATAAAAATCTCATTATACAATCGAACCAATGAAAGAGCCTCTACCTGGTTGCTCGACACGCTAAAAATAGCAGCCAAAGTATCCCCCTACATAAATTACATGCTCATTGTACGTAATGTCCTAGATTATCCCTAAAAAGACGGTTTACTGAAGGCTGGAATGTCTTTGATGATAGGTTTGCTGTACCAGAGTTGATGTGAAGCTAAATAACAACATTATGGTAAATTTCTATATTAACACCTGCACGATTTTCACTAAGAAGAAAAACAAAAAATGCAATTTTTGCGTGGTATCAAGTACCCTGACCTCCTAATATGCTGCAAATCCCTTATTTTGGTTCGGGAAAAATGGGGATGGGGCGAGGGGGGACCCGCCCACCAATCCCGGAA
The DNA here is from genome assembly GCF_001194135.2 of Octopus bimaculoides. Taxonomy (NCBI): domain Eukaryota; kingdom Metazoa; phylum Mollusca; class Cephalopoda; order Octopoda; family Octopodidae; genus Octopus; species Octopus bimaculoides. Next base: position 476 of record NW_026420892.1, read on the forward strand.
TCATTGGAATTTTTTCTGTTGAATGAATTCCTGTGATCGCCTAATATTTTACAAAACCCGTTTAGGGGTCCGAAAAACGGGGTGGGGTGAGGTGGAAACCTTTCTTTTACCTGAGTGAAAATCGTGCAGATGAAAAGATCAACGGGGGTGGGGTGAAATTTCCCAGGCCTCCACCACACCCCACCCCGTTTATCGGACCCCAAAAAGGGTTTTGTAGCATATTAGGAGATCACAGGAATTCAGTCAACGAAAAAACTTTCCAATGATTCTGGGATGGATGGGGGTCCTTCTCACCCACCTCCATTTTTTCCAAATCAAAATAAGGGATTGGCAGCCTATTATGAGGTCAGGGTACTTGATTCCACGCAAAAAATGCAAGTCTTTTTTTTTTTTCATAGCGAAAATCGTGCGGGTGTTAATATAGAAATTTACCATAATTTTGCTGTTATTTCGCCTCAAATCAACCCTGATACAATAAACCTATCATCAAATTCTTGCCATTAATTTGGTGTAGATGAGTAATATCAAATAATTCAATCACAACATATATTTAAATTAAACATGAAAAAAATTGAAATATTATCACCACTTACATGGAAGAATTGAAATATTATCTTTCAGTATTTTATAAGGTAAAATCTCAAATTATTAAGTGACACATTATTAATTATCTTATAACAGCAATGGAAAAATGGAAAAATGCTAGCATGAAAAGTAATATTCTTAAGATTATAAACCTGGAAGAGTACAGGACAAGTTATTACA
>NW_026420893.1:0-3753 GCF_001194135.2 Octopus bimaculoides
TACACACATATAAATGTACTTTCGCACAATGCAGTGAGAATGAATTTTGAATAACCGTTAACTTAATTTAATTTACTTTAAGATATGGATGACTTAAGTTTACTTTTTTTCCTCCCCATCCTTTTAAACACCAAGTAAATAACTAACTCGCTTTTTGATCATGAGCGCACCAAACCTCGCGTGTGGATGTGCTCACATTTTTGCTGCTGCTTGTATGAGCGTCTGTACTCGTGCCGTGCAGCTTGCCCGAGTGTGTTATACATCCATATCTGTTAACGTTTATATACATATAAACATTAGTAATTGTGTCATATTAGTATTGTTTCTTCCATTATCAAAAATGTATGAATGAATTCAAACAACTTTTAGTTAACCAGAAAAATGAAATATTTCTATTCTTGTATCATACCCTATATAGCTTATCGTCACGCAAACTGATCATGGAAATCCTTGTAAAGTTTGACAGTTCTTCGTCTTTCATATCTTTTAATAAACTCTTTGGTAAAGAAATGAAGTCCATCATATCATCTACTTGTGAGTTTGAGTCGTTATGTATCTGGTGGAGGAAAATGGAACAAAAATTGAAATTGATACTTAAAAGAAAAACTCTTCTACGACTGAATTTTGTTGACGTCATAAAGATTTTTATAAACTTTTGACAGAACATGAAGTGAAGTAATTATTTCTTGGAATAGTGGTTTTCAAAGCACATGGATAAAGATTTGAAAAATCCTTTGGAAAGGAGTATCCTCACAAGTAGCGCTTGATTTTCCTATTCAAAAATATTTTAAAGTCAATATTTTCCTGTTATTATTTAGAGTATTATGTGCTTCGAGATCCACTGCAAAAAAGGAATTATTACTATTACGCCTGTTATTGTTTTAGTAACTTCTACTTTTTCCACAAATACATTGCTACAACATTACAGTTAACATAACAAATTAAACTCTCATTATCACCCACTGCCACTGCTTCATACACAAGTAATCAGAGAAGTTTCAATGTTAGTCGAGTAATTATTCGTGTATTCAATAGTTTTCTTCTTATTGTCCCAATATTTGACTTATTTGCGGGTACCTAGTGACATGAATACAACAGTATTGTGTACAAGGCTACGGCTATCTCAATCATTTCAACCATTTTCATCATTGGGTAACATTCCCGAAACATTTTGTAACTATGTGCACACATATCAAAGCAGATGAACACACTCACATAGTTAGACATTACACATTAGCATCAACGTTCCTCTTACTATATTGGCTGACAGTCGCATCAAATATATGTTAATAAAAATTAGGACAGCTTGTTCTTTTATTCTGTGCGTAGTTAAGAACATGTTTGAAATTGTGTAAGCAGTGATTTCGAAAGGGGTTCAGTAGCTCAACTATCAAAATTTCTATTGAATTCAATAAACGATTTTTAAAAATTTCAATAACAGATTTCTTTTGTATTCAGAATATTCTCAGCTGTGTGTGTGTGTGTGTGTGTGTGTGTGTGTGTGTGTGTGTGTGTGTGTGTATGTGTGTATGTGTGTGTATGTGTGTGTGTATTTTTGTGTGTGTGTGTGTGTGTGTGTGTGTGTTTGTCTGTGTCTGTGTGCGTGGGTGTGGGTGCGTGTGTGAGAGACAGACAGAGTATTTTATTAGATGCTCATATAAGAATAAAACAATAAACTTGAAGATGCTTGAAAGATCTATTGATAGGTTTTCTTTGTTTGTTTTTCGTCTGCGTGTGTTGGTTTGGTTCGATTGTACTTAGGAGTACAATTTTATTTTAGTTGTATTACTAAAAGCTTTCAGCCATGGAATGTTGTTTTTCGGAAATATGTTGTTTTCGAGAAGGTATTATTTTTGTTTTACTTTGCGGTGCGAGCCTTTGTATATGTTCGGGCGCATGGGAATGAAACTCTGAAAAGGAAGAAAGCGAATCCCCAGAAGAGATGCACACACGCACAAACACCAACACAAGCATATACAAAGAAATCATACACACTCAGGCACACACACAACACGCACACTCACACAGGAGGCAGATCATGTATTTATATAGATTGTTGTTGTTGATGTTGTTGTTGGCACTCCGTCGCTTACGACGTCGAGGGTTCCAGTTCATCCGATCAACGGAACAGTCTACTCATGAAATTAATGTTCAAGTCGCTGAGCACTCCACAGACACATATACCCTTAACATAGTTCTCGGGGATATTCAGCGTCACACAGTGTGACAAGACTGGCCCTTTGAAATACAGGCACAACAAGAAGCAGGAAGAAAGAGTGAGAGAAACCTGTGGTGAAAGAGTACAGCAGGGCTCGCCACCATCCGCTGTCGGAGCCTCATGGAACTTTAAGTGTATTCGCTCAATAAACACTCACAACGCCGGTTTGGGAATCGAAACCGCGACCCTATGACCTAACCGCTTGGCCATTGCGCCTCCACATTTATATAGATACTTTCCGTTTTTAGGAACAGTTCAAGACCCAAAACTTCACAGTAAAATAGTCATAAAGATGTATGTAAACTATTATTAACTAGATGGTTCCAAATTTTTTTGTGGTTTATATTTGTTCATGTAGTTTCTCTGTGTCAATTTATGACGGTGAGATGACAGTCTTCAATCTTTACCTTCCATGATCAAATTTCACCGATGTCAACTTTGCCTTTGATTATTTCTGGCTCAGGGAAATAAGTATCACTGAAGTCCTGGGGTCAAATGTAATTGACACTACCCACTCAACAAATTTCAGACATTGTCCTTGTTGTAGGAAAGTTTATTGTGGTAGCGTTATTGCAAAATTATATAATTTGTGTGCTGCGTATATTATTATAATTTGTATTTCAATTGCAATCTCTATCGAGCTTTGTTACATAACTACTTTATGTGACTATAAAACATTATATTTCATCCTAATATATTTTATTAACTTGGCTGTTTAAAAGAAACAGTTAGTAAGAGAGTAGTCAACAGAAAGTATTGTACCTCACTCCTTGCTTTCGTTTCATTGGTTCCAAATGAAACAGCATAGACCAGACCATTGAAAGTGTCTTTCTCCACAGTGGCAACACCAATAGCAAAATTTAAAAAATCAACTGTGACTTGCTGCTCTTCCAGTGGAATTTTTTCTGAGATTTTTTCTAAAATTTCCAGCATTCTGCGAAGAAATGAAGAAAGCAACCTTCAGTTAACAGTGTGTTTCATATATTTAATAAACAATAGGTGTAATTACATTAATTATATTGATTAAAAAAATTTGTTCACGTGACTATTGCTAATACTGATTTCACAACATCGCCACCGGCACCGCAACAACAACCACCACTACCAACACCATCACCACCACCACCAACAACAACAACAGCAAGAATAACAACAAATACTACTAATACAATATTACTACTGCCACCGCTGCTTCCGCCGCTGCTGCTGCTGCCACCACTGCAACCCCTGCCACCGCTGCAGCTCCTACCACCACTGCAGTTGCTACTGCTGCTACTGCACAAACAACAAATGTGATCTTAATTTTACCTGTTGGCACATCTGTCAGACTGTTCTGCCTCAGCCAAAATCTTCTCCGGTGTGTTTATCATATTGTTGATACTAGGAAGAACATTGTTCAGTGTTATATTGACGGACACATTTGATGTCAATGGCACCATTTTCTCAAGTGTGTCTACAGCCAAGTCAATGTCTTCTTCTTTGAAATACACTGATTTCTTTGAAATATTCAGGAGTTTTGTTGAAACCGGCTCAAA
>NW_026420893.1:4712-6407 GCF_001194135.2 Octopus bimaculoides
AAGTGATCATCTCTATTGTTTTCTACTTCTTCATTTCCGTGGCCATTCTACAAAAAGTCATTAAAAATTCAAATCTAAATATTAACTTCTGTCATAACCTTTCCGTAACGGATTCAAATTGATCCACCATTGGAGAACATGAACACATAATCTAAGAGCTCAAAAGAAAAATTACGACGTATTACTACTTGGTAGATAACTTTAATCGTAAACATTTACACATACACACATACAGTTGATCGTAATGAACACTGATACAAAGACATACACATTCCTCTTGACCTGAAACTATTAATAAATCTACTATAAGAGTATTTGGAAACCGTCTTTCACTCACCTTCATCAATGTCTTCATTTGTGATGTTCTTTAGTTGTTGAGTGATCCACTCTGTATCGTTACACTGGGACATGCCCGTAAATGGCGAACACTTTCGTGATGTCCTATATTGATTTGTTGTCAACTCTTGATATGCTACCGTTCTGGAAGAACTGAAATTTTTTTAGCAAATATGTCTCATCGTTTTATTTCATCAATCACACTGGAATGCAAGAACTACGTTGATCTGGTTGTAAATTGTTCTTATAATCTAGTTTGATGTAGTTAGACCAAAGTAAAAATTATGTCACACTGTATATAAAATGAAAGACACCAGTGTTAAATGGTTTGAACTGACGGACATTAATTCTATAATCTTAATCTTTGTAGGTGTTTTATTTAGTTTACTGTGTAGCATTCTCTCACAAAGAGATTAAAGTGAAAACTTCAAAATTTGTGAAGAGAGAAAACAATACAAACGAACCAGTGTCTTGTTGCTGTGTTTGCATGGCATCGAATCGTCGCATTAGTTCCTACTTTTGTCATTGGCCAATTGAATGTACCATTGTAAGTTGATGTGTCTTCATTACAAAACACTGAAAAAGATACAGAATGAAGATATGAGATATTCATGAGAGAAGAACTTAGTGTAATTTATATAATGAAAATACAGGGATATTTGTAAAGGTAAGTGATTAAGTAATTATATTTTAAGCAAATTAGTAGTAGTAGTAGTAGTAGTAGTAGTAGTAGTAGTAGTAGTAGTAGTAGTAGTAGTAGTAGTAGTAGTAGTAGTAGTAGTTATATCATTATAACTTCGGTGATGAAGAAAAACAAAAACGATTAGATATCCACGTTCCAGTCTGGCGGAATGTATAAAGAATGGATACGTTACATTCGAAATTGTCTTAACAGACATAATTAAGAACGATTAAAGCCATGAATTAGGACAGCAAAAGCGAAGAGAGTTATAATAAATGGATTCTAAATATATTTACAAATTTAATCACTGATTTGTTGAATTAATCGCCCTTTCAATATATTGAAAAAGGTAAAAAGAAAAAAAGCGCATCTGGCACAAGTTGCTTCAAACTCCAAATCAAAATGGGAGATAACTAAAGTAACCAGTTGGCACTGAATTTGCAGAATTGTTAGCACGTCTCCCTGGGATCTAGTTTCAAACTCTGCTGAGGTTAACTTTGTCTTTGCTCCTTTCCCGGTCTATAAAAAAAAACAGTATCAGTTCAAGCACTTTTAGTTCTGTATTCAAATCCCACTATGTCATTCCGGTGTGGTAGAATTAATCCATCATCCGGTTTAACAAAGCTGTCTGACAGCTTCAGTGCCACTAATGAAAAAGAACATTCTGATATAAGTAT
>NW_026420894.1:0-1216 GCF_001194135.2 Octopus bimaculoides
ATATATATTAAGCCCTAATCCTGCATAAGAAACGTTGAAGACTTACTACTTTTATAGTGTACTCACTCAATATGGGGTACTTTAAATTCCGACATAATAATAAGCATGACTGCTTTTGGAACATCTGGAATTTACATTAACAATAATTATAGAGTCATTTAAAATGAATTATTGAAAGGCAATTAAATATTAAAGAAAATATCTACTAATCAGTATAATTTATTTTGGTGTAAAAATCACATCCCATGTGTAACAAACTGACATAATTTCCTGCAGATGGAATACCACAATCTACAAAGGCATTTTATATCTTCTATATAATGACATAATGCACTGCATACGTTAAAAGATCGATAATAACACGACAATATGCCCTATGAGAACAAAAACATGCTCTATGTTACATGTAATGGTATACTGTACAACATATATTTGTTTCCTGCGTACCACCTTGAAAAATAGATTCCAAAATAGAAAGAAGTAAAAAGTAAAAGGTAAAAACAAGTCTTTCGGGGGAAAAAAAAACTACGGAAAATTAATTAAAATTGTGTGTGTATGTGTATATGTGTCTATATATGTACGTACGTACGTACGTATGTATGTATGTATGCATATACATTTATACATGTACAGGGTATCTCAAAAGTCACTGATGGGTTTCAATTTGTAATAACTTCCTTAACTTTACAAATAATAAATGCATGAAATTTTGATACAATATAAAGGACATTTATGGAAATTAATATGCACAAGTCAAATATTGCAACAACACTACAGCACATATGAAAAATGACATTGCTTAAATGGTAGCTATTTTCGGCTTCGCACGCTCGTGCTGTTTCCAAAATTTGCACCATAACACCCTCAAGAGATTCAGACCCCGCTTCTCTGATTTCTCCATTGATGTTCTTTAGTAGTACCAGGGTCTCCAGTTTGCTGACGTAAACCCTCTCTTTCAAGTATCCCCACAAGAAAAAATCCCGGCTAGTCAACTCTGGGGAACGTGAAGGCCATTTAAAGTAGACCTTACACATCATTCCAGCAAGATGGAATAACTTGTCTTACCGCAAGAGAAGCAATGCAGTTGCTGCAGCAGTCTTTTGGAGAGAGGATTATCTCCTGCTACGGCAATGTCAACTGGTCTTCACGTTCACCAGACTTGTCTTGCCCGGATTTTTTCTTGTGGGGATACCTGAAAGAGAGGGTTTATATCAAC
>NW_026420895.1:0-214 GCF_001194135.2 Octopus bimaculoides
ATGCAATATTACAAACAACAAATGTGACAAGGACACAGTGAGGATAATGTGGCAAACAATGTACCTATTTTGTTCAGCATTTACAAGCAGCCATAATAACACAATGGCACTTGCAAATGAAAAGCTGGCTGCTAGTTTGTGTTTCTAAATTTTATTTCTGTATTTATACTTGGCTACAGAACTCAGGCTACTTTTATGTGCAGCATCCTATATA
>NW_026420896.1:0-344 GCF_001194135.2 Octopus bimaculoides
ACTTTGGGGAAGTGCCTTCTTTTTTATAACTCCTGGGTGACCAAAGCTTTGTATAATAGATTTAGTAGACAAAAACTGAAACAAGCCCATCACATACATATTATTAATATTGTAAGGCTGTGAGCTGGCAGAATCATTAGCATGCTGGGCAAAATGCTTAGTGGTATTTTGTCTGTCACTACATTCTGAGTTCAAATTCCACTGAGTTCAACTTTGCCTTTCATCCATTCAGGATTGATGAATTAAATACCAGTGAAACACTGGGGTCAATGTAATGAACTAGTCCCCTCCCACCAAATTTCAGGCCTTGTGTCTCTAGCAGAAAGAATTATTATTATTATTTA
>NW_026420897.1:0-388 GCF_001194135.2 Octopus bimaculoides
ATGAAAAATAAAAACTTTTACCAATCTCTATTCTGTACCATGGTTTCAAGTCAATTTTAGTAAGCCAATCTTACTAAAATTGACTTGAAACCATGGTACAGAATATAGATTGGTAAAAGTTTTTATTTTTCATTCCCTTTCGAAATTATCCCTAATTTTTGTGGTTTGTAGTCTTTTGCTGCTATTTCTAGCGAGTAGATGTCCTATTATAGGCATCTCTGCATTTTAAATGAAATATATATATATATATATATATATTTCTATACATATGCAGGCTGTGTTAGATATTTGTGGACAGATTTGTGTTTAAAAAAAAACAAATATATAACAACAGATAGCTTTATTTATCAAAACATGCTATGAGGATAAAAATAAACCTTCTTTTCTA
>NW_026420898.1:0-315 GCF_001194135.2 Octopus bimaculoides
TAAAATTTCATTGAAAAAAACCCATTTTCCTAAAAGTTATGAGGGAAAAGTCGGATTTTGTATATCAAGTTAAGTCTAGAAGGTCTCTAGACATGCTAGAAATGGCAGCCAAATCTCTTGAATTTACATGCAAACAGGAGGGAATTGTGGTGGTGAAATATTGCAGACTCAGCTTTAAGGTTTTTATTTTGTAACTTTTTTTCGCATTACAAACCTGGTCCAATATTTCACATGACTTCGTTCATTAAAACTCATTAAAACTTCGATCGTTATCATCATCGTTTAACGTCCGCTTTCCATGCTAGCATGGGTTGG
>NW_026420899.1:0-639 GCF_001194135.2 Octopus bimaculoides
CATGGCCGCAGTCAAATGACTGAAACAAGTAAAAGAGTATATATACACACGCATATATGTCCATATATATGTTTGTGTGTGTAAATATATATACGGTTAAGCTGGTTCCCATGCATTTCCCTGAAGAGAAGATTACATCCTTATCAACATCACCTATTCCTATGGAAGGTACAATTTGTAATCTTCGAAACATATGTTGGAAATAAAAAGTATTCAGTTAACATATGCGTTTTACTCCATTTACTAAATTATATATTTATATATATATATATATATACATACACAAAAATATATACACATATATATTTATAGACATACACATATATATGCACATACACACACATACATATATATACATACACATATACACATACACATATATATGATATACATACATACATATATTTCATAAATATATATACACACATATATATGATAAATATATATATATATTATGGTTAAACGATCCAACGCATGCCAGCATGGACAATGGATGTTAAATGATGATGATGATGATATATTTATATATATTATATGTATATATGTATGCATATATACATATGTATATATTATTATATATATATGTATATAGTTATATATATAAATGTATATATATATATATATATATATATATATATA
>NW_026420900.1:0-381 GCF_001194135.2 Octopus bimaculoides
TCAGCGTTTCTAAATTTAAGAGAAACCTAAAGGATAGAAACCAAAGTAGAACGGGGAGGGTTATGTACCCAGAACTGTATGTAAATATGTTGAAGACCTTGTAACGATTTGACGAAACCACAGACTTTATAAGTTGGTCAGGAAAATGAGTTTCCCACGTAGTAACGTTATTGAAATTTTTTACGCTATAATTGAAGACATAACAATAATAATTGAAAGACTGCATGCAACCTGGCTCCGTAGCTCAGTTGGTTAGAGCGCCAGTCTAGTAAACTGGAGGTCGAGTGTTCGAATCCCTCCGGATCCTGAATCTGAACCTGTTGTTCATGTTTTATCTTTTTTTCTTTTTGCCCCATAGAGCATATGATTTTGATGGATATA
>NW_026420901.1:0-208 GCF_001194135.2 Octopus bimaculoides
CCGTTCGAGCGGAATTTGAACGTACGTGCGTCCGTTCGGCATCCCTCTGCACAGTTCAAGCGGATTTCAAACGTATGTCCGTCCGTTTGTCATCATTCTGCACCGTTCGAGCGGAATTCGAACGTACCTCCGTTCGTCATCATTCTGCACCGTTCGATCGGAATTCGAACGTACGTGCGTCCTTTCGGCCTCCCTCTGCACCGTTCGA
>NW_026420902.1:0-276 GCF_001194135.2 Octopus bimaculoides
GAATCGAAACCGCGATCCTATGACCGCGAGTCCGCTGCCCTAACCACAGAGCCATTGCGCCTCCACACATACATACATACAGACAGAGTAAATACCTCCTTCGGTCATGAATGACCATGGGATTGCACCTATAAAGTTCCCCTCCGAGGCACAATCCGGGCAAGGTTGTTTATGGAAGACCAACAGTCACCCATGCATACCAGCCTCCACTCTTCACGCTGTCGATGTGAGCAATGTAAAATAAAGTGAGCAATGTAAAATAAAGTGAGCAATGTA
>NW_026420903.1:0-211 GCF_001194135.2 Octopus bimaculoides
AATGATGTGTAAAGAAATTTTGATTAAAGCATCTTAATGAATTCCTTATATACGTATTTGCGTCATAACTCCTTTACTATTATTTATATACATATTCTACAATGTTTAAATATGATTACATATATTTAGATTTTAGAACATTTAAGTATGATGATTCAGTATCTATAATGACTACATTCTATATGGTTAGATTCTTAGACGACATCCAAGT
>NW_026420904.1:0-575 GCF_001194135.2 Octopus bimaculoides
TAGGCAGAATTTAAACTCAGAACATGAAGATGGACGAAATACAGCTGAGCATTTCACCCGGCGTTCTAACGTTTCTACCAGCTCGCCGGCTTGTAACAAAATCGAAGTTTGCCTGTGGGTCTCGAAACCACATCTCCTGTAAACACGACTGGTGTTGTAGCATTTTACCAAAAGCATCCTTCACTAGCACGTAATATTGAGGTCTCTGTATCCTAGTTTGCAAAGTTTATATTTCAATTGGGGTATAGTATTCAGTAATTAGTTGACGCTGAGAATGGAAAGGTTAACGTGCCTTAAATTTGCCAAAGACTAGTAGCACATCGCGAGAAATGTTACCGAGAGCGTATTATCGTCTCATAGAATGATAAAAACTAGAAGTTATATATATATAAATATATATATATGCTTGTATGTGGGTGTGTGTGTATATACATGTATGTATGTATATATGTAAGTATATATGTATGCATATATATCTATATAATATATATGTATATGTGTATGTATGTATCTATCTATGTATAAATATATATATATATATATAATAATATTAAGGACAAAATCCAAAATTACAG
>NW_026420905.1:0-618 GCF_001194135.2 Octopus bimaculoides
TATATATATACAGTGGTAGAGAAATGCCTTCGTTTCACATCGTTTAATATCTTTAGCTTGTCCACTCGTGAACGAGGAAGACCTATGTTCCAATTACAAATGAAAGCTCAGCTACAAAGGACTGTCTAGAGAAAACGTTACATCTTATACCTGCATGTACGTCTGTGTGTATGTATGTGTATTTATAGACATCCCTATATTTTATACCTATTAGAATTCTCTATAGTAGCGCAGTGATTGTTCATGCTATCTCGTCAAATGACCTGTCTCCATATCTACCTAATGCTGGTGTCTGTTCTGTAGTTTAAATCTACACTAATTCATTTTCCTTATTCATCAGGTCCTTCCAATAAAGTACATTGATTTTCATTCCCAAAATCTCTTTCGTTTCTCGAACTTCCTCTTTCCTAATTGTTACCTTCTCCCCCTTACCCTCCCACTCTCCTATTCGTGCTCGTTCTACTTCATCACTTACGCCTCCTCCTTCTTCACATTCTTCCTCTTTTCTTCTATTGTATGTTATAAATGTCCATACACTCTAGCACAAAACGTACAACACGTATATAAACGTGTCTCGTAAAACACAGATACAAACGCATAGGCAACACACACAGCCAC
>NW_026420906.1:0-248 GCF_001194135.2 Octopus bimaculoides
ATGTGTGTGTGCGTGTGTGTGTATGTTGTGTGAATACGCATATATAGACGCATATACACACGTAGGAGTATATTTACAAACGAAAAACACACATGCACAAGCACATGTCTCTACACACATACATAAACATATATCTATAGAAATACATAACTGTATGTTTGTGTGAGTTTGTATGTGTGTGTATGTGTGTGTTTTAAGAGATAAGCAGACATCAGCCGGACTGAATGTCGGCCAATCAGATAGACGGA
>NW_026420907.1:0-304 GCF_001194135.2 Octopus bimaculoides
GGAGTTAAATACCAGACAATATAAGAATGAGAGGAATGGGAAAGACAAGAAGGAGAAGAAGGAAGAGGAGGAAAAACAAGAAAAGAAGAGAAGAGAAGAGAAGATGAGCAAAAAACAAAACAAAAATGAGGAAGAAGAAGAAGAAAAAGGTGATGAGAAAGAAGAAAGAGGAAAAGGAGAAACTAGATTATAATCAAACAAAAGAATAATTTACAATGTTTACTTAAAATGTTATATGTGATGTTGTAGCACTCATGCTTTGATGACCAACTTCTAATATTGCATTTTGTGTTCAGTATATATA
>NW_026420908.1:0-218 GCF_001194135.2 Octopus bimaculoides
GTGGTTCAAGAAATTTCGTAGCGGTGACGAGTGTCTTGAAGATGATAAACATAGTGGTCGGCCATCAGATGTTCTGAATTAGACGTAACGTATTCGACAATTTCCAACCACTTGAAAGAGATTGGAAAAACAAAAGCACTTGAGAAATGGGAGCCGCACGAATTGAACGCCGTTTTGAAGTGTCGTCTTCCCTTCTTTTACGCAGCAAGAACGACCCG
>NW_026420909.1:0-248 GCF_001194135.2 Octopus bimaculoides
GTCGTAAGTCCAAAATGTTGCTTTTTCAGTAAATGTTAAAAAGAGTTTCATCATTCCATCTCTTTTTACCTTAGCAACAGTTTCAGCTTAGCAACAGTTTCAGCTTATCAATAATACTTTGTTGGGTGCATAACATCGTTGGCAAAAATGGCATTTGTGGGACGTAAACATCAAGCAATGGTAAGGGGACAAACAAAGACACACATATATGATGGGCTTCTTTCAGTTTCCGTCTACCAAATCCATTC
>NW_026420910.1:0-207 GCF_001194135.2 Octopus bimaculoides
TTATTTATGCAATTACGAGGCATTTTAAAACAGATAACAGATAATGTTGTAAAATATCTCAAAAGAGATATTTTACAATTGATTTAAATGCGAATGATGCAATAACTTGCATCACACTCTCCTTATGTGACAGAGCTATCAATAGTCTTGTATTGTCATATTATTTTTTATTGGTGCGATGTTTTTGTTGTTTGTTGATGCAGTACT
>NW_026420910.1:1243-1854 GCF_001194135.2 Octopus bimaculoides
GAACTCAAAATATAAAGGATTGAAATGTAGAATCGTACAATTTATTAGTATTGTTATCTAATATTTAGGAAGGGATTATCTATACGGTACGGTTTCCTTGTTTATGGGTATAAATATATGCTGACAATTAAGATATTCTGAGTTAAACATTTCTAACAAGAATTTTTATAATAGACCCGGAATGATTATAGTATTTTGTGTATGTAATAAACGTTTTCATCCAGCTTATGGTAAAGTGCAAGCCATTATCTATATAATAATCTGCTTGTTCGTTCACCCATTATACTTTAGTTAGTTAAAGAGGTGGAGGTGGAATGAGTGAGCGGTTGAGGAGGAGTGAGATATATATACATATATACATACTGCTTCTCGTTCGCGGGGGATAACTACCAGCAGCTCTTGGGAGTGGCCATGGGGACGAGAATGGGCCCCAACTACGCGAACTTACATTAAAAGAGTACATATTGTCAATGCAATTCTTGACATACTAAAAGACGAGATAACGACTTAATAATACATGTTTTACGTAATGAACAGAAATTCGTCCAGAGAACGGTGTTTCTAGTGGAGGGTTGTAGTAGTAGTAGTAGTAGTAGTAGTAGTAGTAGTAG
>NW_026420911.1:0-256 GCF_001194135.2 Octopus bimaculoides
TAATAATAATAATAATAATAACACCGAAAAATACCTTAGGAATGAGAACCTAACTTCGAAATTTCCCAAGACACCTGATGAAGGCTGGAGGGTATATCATCCGAAAAGTTGTGTCAACAATAAAAAAGATTAGGACAAATATCCGTCAAATCTAAATAATGTGTATATATATAAATATATATATATATATATGTATCTATACTATGAAAGGCAAATCTACTCTGTGTGTGTGTATGTTTAAAATTAATACATTTAC
>NW_026420912.1:0-200 GCF_001194135.2 Octopus bimaculoides
CTTTTACTTGTTTCAATCATTTGACTGTGGCCATGCTGGAACACCGCCTTCAGTCGAACAAATCGACTCCAAGGCTTATTCTTTGTAAACCTAGTGCTTATTCTATCGGAGTCTTATGCCGAACCGCTAAGTTACTGGGACATAAACACATCAGCATCGGTTGTCGAGCGATATTGGGTGACAAACACAGAGACACAAAC
>NW_026420913.1:0-538 GCF_001194135.2 Octopus bimaculoides
TGTGTAAGGTGTGTATGTATAAGGATCATAGACACCATACACAAGCGAGTTTGACTTGGTGGTATGTACTGTACCATGCTCGTACTTATTGCATTAGGTATCTACGTAATCGCGAACAGACACATTCTCAGCCCTCTCAAACTTTGCCCAGCGAAATTTCGACGTTTGAAAGAAAGAGAAGGGGTGCACCAACATTTAGCTGGTTCTCAATTTTAGGTGAGCAGACGATAAAGTGAAGAGCCTTACTCAAGGACACAGCGGACTGCCCAGTCTAGAAATCAACCTACAATTTTATGATCGTGAGTTGAACGCTCAACCACTAGATCATTCACTTTCACACACATGAATATAACTGTTATCGTACCTAATCTACGTTTTAACTTTAAATCTCTGATTTTCACCATATATCTTATTACTAAGACATACATATGGTCCCAGACTAGATTACATTAATAATATAAAACCTGGTGACACCTCCATATCAAACTGATCTAAAAGTATGCACTTTAAAGATTAGATGAAGAAAAATATATTTATA
>NW_026420914.1:0-233 GCF_001194135.2 Octopus bimaculoides
TATACATACATAGATATACATACATAGATATACATACATAGATATATATATGTATATATACATGTATATTCTTATATATATTTATATATCTATATGTATGTGTGCTTATATACGCATTGCTACACATATAAACACACAAACATATATATATACATACATGTATACATATACACATACATATGTATACATACACACATGTACATACATATATATATATATTTATATATATATAT
>NW_026420916.1:0-305 GCF_001194135.2 Octopus bimaculoides
CACTCACGCACACATACACAGAGAAATATATCCAGCTTATATATAGCTGTTTGTATGCCTGTTTGTGAATGCACAATAAATATCGATCAGCCAAAGACGACAAAACTCCACCTTCTCCATCTTTGCTCACGTTATTACTATCAATTGCACTACCAACAATAATAATAATAATCATACCCTCCTTATTTGTTGATAGGCATAACTACAGTTTGCTAGAAAAGCAAAAATTGCTTTCAGCATGAACCAGATTTAAAACATCATCATCATCATCATCATCATCATAACCACCACCATCATCATCATCA
>NW_026420917.1:0-307 GCF_001194135.2 Octopus bimaculoides
TAGCCGATAAATTTCTTAGTGCCTGCCTCACGTGGTCTTGATGTCGCATGATCAAAATTCACATGAGTTATTAGACACCTCCAAATTTATTCGAATATTGAGGCTGACGATCGGAATAGGGTAACTTCATACCCTTAACCGTGAAACGTCGTACCCAATTAACTAAAGGCAGGTTTGTTTTCGCTCTTCTCTTCTGTTTCTTGTTCTGTGTGTGCCATAAATATCGCCATCTGTTAGAGAAAAAATTTGTACTTTGGAATCAGTAGTTCTTTGATTGCTATTTCTGAATTCTCAGTATGTTGGAGAA
>NW_026420918.1:0-570 GCF_001194135.2 Octopus bimaculoides
TGTATGTGTGCATGTGCATGTATGTATGTATGTATGTATGTGTATGCATGTATATGTGCGTAAGTGTTGCTGTGTGTGCACATTCATACATATTACGTATACACACACATACATGGAAATATACATACATACATATATATATATATGTATATAAAGAGTGTATGTGTGCATGTATGTCTGTGTATGTCTGTGTATGTGTGCGTAACTATCGCTGCGTGCGTACATTCATAGAAATTACGTGTGTGTGTGTATGTGCGTATATATACATTGCTGACACACAAACATACATATATGTACGTAGGTATGTACATGCATGGATACAAAACATACACTTTGCAAACACATACAAAACTACAAATGCATGTATAAACAGAGAAACAACCACCTATAGAGATCTATTCTACATACTCACATAATTAGATAAACTGAGACCCACATACATCTAGGTATGCTAACACACGCACACACACACACGCATACACACACGCAATTACATGCAAAGAAATACACGCATATACATATAGATACATACACTCGCACACAGAATATTACAGACCCATGCATACACAC
>NW_026420919.1:0-399 GCF_001194135.2 Octopus bimaculoides
TATATATATATATAGATATTTTGATGTGTTGTTGGAGGGTCATTATGCCAGTAATAATAAACACACGCACTGGTTCAATATCTCTAAATCTCTGACTGACTCAAGGCAGACACTGAACAGAGGAGGCGTGTCATTGATAAGGTCGCAGGTAGTGACAAAAAGAACTTTCACAAACAAACTGATGAATTGTTTAACCAGAGCATTAAACAAACGAGCGATTACTTAGTTGGTTAGATATTTAACGAATTGACTAACAATAAAAAAAAAGTGATAGGGAGTCGGTGTGTGTTATTGGTGTAATGAGCCACCCATGACACAAGATTTTTTAACACACCAGTTCACATGAAGAATCTTGCAAATCAAATATCAAAACGTAACACACACACACGCGCGCGCGCG
>NW_026420920.1:0-209 GCF_001194135.2 Octopus bimaculoides
GGATAAATTCTTTATAAGAATTTATCAAGTAGGCAGCGTGAAAAAACCTCGTGATGGCTACATCATGTATATATATATATGTATATGTATATATATGTATATATATATATGTATGTGTATATATGGGTATATGCATATGTATATGTGTGTATATATATGTGTGTGTATGTGTTTGTATATATTTATATATGTGTGTGCATGTGTGTATA
>NW_026420921.1:0-349 GCF_001194135.2 Octopus bimaculoides
ATATATATATATATATATATATATATATATATGCATATGTTGGCACAGGATCTCATGAAACTCTTACAACAAAAAAGTATAAAGCATGAATTCATGGAACATGAACTATTCTTTCAAACAAAGAAAAACACAAATGTAAAACAAAACAAACAACATAAAGAATGACGCTCCATCAGTTGTTGGCTGTTTTTCTAGTCTTGTATTTCGAGCATTTAACAATGTACACTTTCAATAAAACACTTGCTCCCCCAAAGCAAATTAAGTAAAATTTGGTATTTTGTGGACAGTCAAAATAGGTAACACAAACAGCACAGATATGTATATATATGTATGTGCATATATATATATA
>NW_026420922.1:0-505 GCF_001194135.2 Octopus bimaculoides
TTGGTAAGCCATTGGTCATTAAATTCTTCAGGTTTCGAAGCAAGGAAACACTGAATATCATTTTTAACCAATAGCACATCATTATCCGATGCTGGTGTGTTTACGTCCCCGTAACCTAGCGGTTCGGCAAAAGAGACCGATAGAATAAGTACTAGTCTTCCAAAGAATAAGTCCTGGGGTCGATTTGCTCGACTAAAGGCTGCGCTCCAGCATGGCCGCAGTCAAATGACTGAAACAAGTAAAAGAGAGAAAAAAGAGAGTATGGTTTTAAATTTAGTACTTTAGTGTTTTGTTGTATTATTCTAAATATACTGACGAATAGATATATTCTTAATAATTCTCCAATATCTTGACCTAAATTCCCTTACCTTAAATTTCCTCTAGCCACTCCTTAAGGTATTGTCCTTCCATTTTCATTTTTATCTCTATATATATTTTTTCTTTCCTTTTTCTTATCTTTTTTTCTCTTGCTTGATTTATCCCTAACCTGCTGTCCCTTACTACT
>NW_026420923.1:0-923 GCF_001194135.2 Octopus bimaculoides
AAACAGATGGCTGCATTAGTCTCCAATCTGATCTGACAGAGTTTCTACAGATGGATGCCCTTTCTAACGCCAACCACTCTGAGAGTGTAGTGGGTGCTCTTACGTGCCACCGGCACAAGGGCCACGCTCAAATGGTGTTTTTTACGTGTGACCTGCACAGGAGTCAGTCCAGCGACACTAGCAACGACCTCGCTCGAATATTTTGTTCATGTGCCACCGGCACAAGTGCCAGTAAGGCGATGCTGGTAACGATCATGCTCAAATAGTGCTTTTTACATGCCACTGGCACGGAAGCCAGACAGCTGCTCTGGCAATGATCCTGCTCAGATGGTGCTGTTAGTGCTCCACTGGCATGGTGCCATTCATTGAATTTAGTTCAATTTCGATAGGAAAATGTGGAAGATAAATATCAACATGATTGGTTTCAAAATTTCTAATTTATTTTATAATTATGAAAATATAAATTATTTTTGCACTTTACAATTTAATAAACTACAACATTATTAAATGTTGATAATGAGAAAGAAGTGTTGAAATGTAATGTTTAATTATGAAGCAAAAACATTAATTCTGTCTCTGTTATGAGCAGTTATACCAAAGTCATGGTCTCTCTGCTTGGACATATGTAACGAAATCTGTACAACATTATACTTATCCATTTTCTTTCATACAATTTGTGAAGAACTGTACGTTGGCCAGACAGGTAATGCACTATCAGAACGCTCACGTGTGCATCGACAACAGATTAAAAACCCAGAGGTCCGTCAAATACCACTGAGTAACCATCTGGCAACATGTGGTCGAAAAACTTTTATGATGTTTCCATTTTATAAACTTTACAACCTGAATGAAATTGAGAGAAAACGGCGAGATAAGGACTTTATTAAGAAATTCAAACCCAAGCTTAACAAACAATGATTAAA
>NW_026420924.1:0-964 GCF_001194135.2 Octopus bimaculoides
TTTCACTCTTACTTCGTTCTTCTTCTCTCCCATTTAATAGCTTTCTTCTACCCCTCTACCTCTAACACATTTTTCATAACAGAGAAACGTAAAAACACACACAACCACACATATATGATCTGTGACAACAACATACACAGAAACACATGCACACATCAACATTATAGATATAAGATTTAGTTTCTATGTGTTTCTTATATAAACACGCGCATGCATTGCTATTTTATAACTGTCTTCCGTTCTCCCTTCCTCTCTTTCTCTCTCTTCATTGCTCCCGTTCTCTATTCCTTTCTCCCCTCTCTCTCTCTTTTCCTCTCTCCCTATTTTCTCTCGCTCTCTCAATTGCATACACGTGCACGTACACACAAGCATTCACTACAATATATCTCATGTTCATCAATGTTTTGTAAATATACAAACTACGGAGCTTATGAACAACAGAAAATCAGTGAACTTCATTACAAAAAGAGAGCTTGCTGGGGAAAGAAAGCAACCGGTTTAAAAAGACAGCAACAGACTGCAGCAATTCACTACATTCCAGAAGCTACTTTGAACATAATGCAAAATGGTGCATCAACATTTACTGCCCAATCTCATAGAATTCTGGCAGAACTGTATAGCAACAGATCGCCAGCAATTGCTTCATCACAAATTGATGTCCTATCCCCTGTGAAAAGGGATTACCCTGCTATGTATAATTAAGGCAGCACAAAAAGTTGTTTTGCACAAGCATTTGTATAACCAATTAGACAGATTAAATTTACATAGACTTAATAATGTTATGCAACATAGCCTTCTGACTTTCCCTATTAATTTCATCATCTTTTGAATTATGAACATATTTACATCATAGGCTTTTTTTTGTTTTAAGGCTTTCTTTTTTAGTTGATTTTCACTTCGCAAAACTTATCATAGATGGTGTAATAAGTCACATCCGGACAACGTCGGGTTATGCTGCTAGTAT
>NW_026420925.1:0-225 GCF_001194135.2 Octopus bimaculoides
CCTATATGTGCCGTCTAGGATGTGCCACCCTCCTAAATGTGCCATAGGGCGCCCCATATGTCCCACCCTCGTAAGTGTGCCATAGGTCTCCCCATATGAGCCGCTTATGATGTGCCACCCTTGTAATTGTGCCATAGGGCAACCCACATGTGCCACCCAGGATGTGTCTCCCTCATAAGTGAGCCATAGGTCTCCCCATATGTGCCGCTTATGAGGTGCCACCCT
>NW_026420926.1:0-728 GCF_001194135.2 Octopus bimaculoides
TATATATATATATATATATATATATATACACACATACATATGTGCATATACATACATATACTTTATGTATATCAAGTTGTAGAAATTATATATGTGTGTCTGTGTGTGTATACTTATATAAATATATGAGAAAGTCATATGTCAGTTAGTTTGTCTGTCTGTCTCCTCCGTCTCTCTCTCCACACACACACACACACACGCACTCACACACACACATTAATCTACTCAGTTATACAAGAGTATTCAACAGTAAAAACTGGCTATGTACTGTACAATGATTGCTATAACGACAATAGAATTAGAGATCATAGAAAGCATTAGAAATCGTTACGACTAGCGTATAGAGCTGTCTGTATCAGTGTGTTTGGGTTTTATCAGCATCTGTGCCTAGTGAGAGATCATCTAGTAGACCTTGATCCACTAGTGTTTTATTTCATCTACAACCATTCTGCAGAGAAAGGCTTAGGAAGGTTGCTGTCATTTCTTACAGGTCAGTGGTCACCAAGAATCTGAACGACCAATAATAATAATAATTCTTTCTACTATAGTCACAAGGTCTGTAATTTTGAGGGAGGGGGCAAGTCGATTAAATCGACCCCAGTATTTCACTGGTCTTTTAGCAATCCTGAAAGGATAAAAGGCAAGATTGACCTTGGCAGGATTTGAACTCGGAATGCTAAGGTGCAGGAGTGACTGTGTGGTAAGTAGCTTGCTTACCAATCACATGG
>NW_026420927.1:0-283 GCF_001194135.2 Octopus bimaculoides
TTCTTTCCACCCCTCCCCTACATCTCTATCATCTTTTTCCTTTGCCTCTCTCTTTCTCCCTCTCCCTCTCCCCCCTCTCTATCACTATTTTTTTATCCCTCACCCCTGCTCCCACACAATTTCACCTCCTTCCTCTTCACCTGTTTCTTCCTCCTCCCCTCCCCCTTCTCCATTCCTATACAAATACTAACATATATATATATATATACTAGGTATATTGGAAGCATAGAAATTCTCTCTCTCTCTCACTCTTTCTCTCTCTCTTTCTCTCTCTCTCTCTCTC
>NW_026420928.1:0-444 GCF_001194135.2 Octopus bimaculoides
AGAGAGAGAGAGAGAGAGAGAGAGAGAGAGAGGTATTGAAATAGAAAGTGAGGATGTGGTATTTAAGAGATGCTAAGATTAGAATGAGATGGCAAGGTTATGATTCAATTTGATTCAAAAGAATTTCAGCCAAGCAAAAACATCTGAATCTCTGAACAAATTAATCAGGTTGTTTGAATCCATCAATATGCAGTTTTACAGATGTGGTGGTAAGGAATCAAAAATTATAAAAAAAAAAAAATAAAACAAGAAAATTCTTACAATTTTGTCTGTGAAAATGGATAAAAGTGAATAAAATGGTCATGCTTGATTGATAGCTTTTTATTAAATAGAAGAGAATGTTAGAGAAAGTAAGAAAGAATGTGATACAGGGTGAGTTTATTGATATAGATGGATAAACAGAGACATGATATAGGAAACTAGCTTTAGAGACAAACAGATACA
>NW_026420929.1:0-213 GCF_001194135.2 Octopus bimaculoides
TTATTTTGTTTTTTCTTCGCTTATCGTTTGTTAGTTACAACTATTGTTTCGTTATTTTCGTTTATGTTTTCGTTTATTCATATTTAAAAATAAGTACATGCATATATAGACATATATACGTCTTCATATGAAGAGATACATGTGTGTGTCAGTGTGTATGGGTGCATGTTTGTATATGTGTGTATGTATATATATATATATATATATATATAT
>NW_026420930.1:0-204 GCF_001194135.2 Octopus bimaculoides
CACATATACATACACTCAAGCACATACACACACGTGAGCACACATACACACGCATAAGCAAACACACAAACATACACGCGCACGTGTACATGCATACGTAAGCACAAAGATCCGCATACAAACACATACATACATTGAAGCACAAACGTACATACACCCGCATATATTTACCACCTGCTATCTACATCTCGTTAGATTTATGAA
>NW_026420931.1:0-307 GCF_001194135.2 Octopus bimaculoides
GTATTTTCATACCTGAAATAGTTTTGGAGGACATATTAGACAGGGAAGTAAAAGACAAATATATGTTGACCTTGGAAGCTGAAGATGGAGGAAACCCTCCTAACTCAGCTACACTCAAGGTACACATATCTGTAACAGATGTCAATGATAACATACCCATATTTTCTCAGAAACTCTACAACATCTCTATAATTAATTCACATCAAAGACATTTACCAATTCTTACTTTAAAAGCCACAGATAGAGATTCTGGACAAAATGGAAAGATTTCTTACCATTTCAACCATAAAACATCTCGAAATATCCA
>NW_026420932.1:0-358 GCF_001194135.2 Octopus bimaculoides
TGGGTAAGAATATTTTGGTTTCAATATCTTTTACTGGTTCATGATTGATTTTTCTGGCAATGTTGATGCCAAAGTTTTCACAGCTTATTTATTTCAACAGACCAACAGAAACCACATAATAACGGTGCAACTTCTTACTTACTAACTTGTATCAATAAAAATACAACTCACTTCTGATCTCCCATAAAATAATGATTTAACTGTTCACCTCTGATCTCATTTATAAGGATGATACAATAATACACCCCTTATCTATCATCACAATTTAGATGGTTGTCCTTAGAAACGAACAAGTATCTCCATTGTGCTGAATTTGTAATGGATTTCACAAAACCATTGCCCATATTGTGAACGAATG
>NW_026420933.1:0-114 GCF_001194135.2 Octopus bimaculoides
CTTTGTTGACATTCTTCATCGACAGAATTTTTATTCCTTTCAACCTTTCATTCAAGTCCGCCTTTCTTCCAGTAGCATACTGTCCATATAATCTTAAATATTTCTTTAACTCAG
>NW_026420933.1:139-267 GCF_001194135.2 Octopus bimaculoides
ATCATCAAGCTGCTTTATATCCATGATAAGACGTAAAACAACAACAATGGCGTGGGTAGTCTGCGGAAGTTTAATTAGCTACATGGAGCGCTGCCTAGCCAAGGGAGATAACCTACTTATAGGAAAGC
>NW_026420933.1:277-407 GCF_001194135.2 Octopus bimaculoides
GCGCTGCCTAGCCAAGGGAGATAACCTACTTATAGGAAAGCCCTATATATACGCACATATCTACGTTATTGCATGTACAAATTTGACATACATATACACACACATACACACGCATACAAAGACAGATATG
>NW_026420933.1:417-534 GCF_001194135.2 Octopus bimaculoides
TTTGACATACATATACACACACATACACACGCATACAAAGACAGATATGTGTGTGTGTGTTTGTGTGTACGTATATACATATACATACATACATACATACATACATACATACATACA
>NW_026420934.1:0-296 GCF_001194135.2 Octopus bimaculoides
ATATATAGGTTGATAGATAGGTATACAAATTGATATATAAATTCGTATTCATATATATACACAGGTACACACATATTTATATAAATACATGTGTCTGTATATATACACATATGCACACCTATGTATATATACACATATACATATACACACATATACATGTATACACATATACATATATACACATACATATATGCACATATACATATATACACATATATATATATACACATATACATACATATATACATATCTATATATACATACATACATACATATATATATACATATATATATAT
>NW_026420935.1:0-395 GCF_001194135.2 Octopus bimaculoides
ATTAAGCTTTACAGATTAAAATATATATAAATATATAGTTTTAGGGAAAATAACCAAGTTTCATGAACCCATCGATGAAAATCCACTATCACATATAGAAAAAATAATAATTAAAAGCACAATAAATGAGTATAATATAATACAATGTAAATATCATAAGATAAAGATAATGAAATGACTACACGTGTTTCATAACTAATTTTCAAATAGAAAGGAAATTTAAATCGATTAAAATCAATAAAAATTATCGAAAATAAATTCTATTCAAAAATACAGCTAATCGTCAGGTCGTAAATAGAACAATAATTATAATAAATAAATATATATATCAACCAACATTAAGTGCCAAATGAATTTATATAAAATACTTATTTTATAAAGATAGAAAAACTATT
>NW_026420936.1:0-104 GCF_001194135.2 Octopus bimaculoides
TACATATATCTATCTATATATATATATATACACACACACACATATATATAAACATATATATATACACACACATATGCATATACACACACACACATATACATATA
>NW_026420936.1:114-226 GCF_001194135.2 Octopus bimaculoides
TACACACACACACATATACATATATATACATATACATATATATATACAAACATATACACATACATATATATATACATTCACATATATACACATACTTAAACATACATACACA
>NW_026420936.1:236-340 GCF_001194135.2 Octopus bimaculoides
ATATATATATACATTCACATATATACACATACTTAAACATACATACACATATAAACATACATATATACATATACATACACACACATATATATACACAAACACAC
>NW_026420937.1:0-241 GCF_001194135.2 Octopus bimaculoides
AAAAAGAGTACTCAAATGCCACAGGTAGAGTAATATGCTTTATTTAAAAGCAGCAGAACCATAACAAAAGACTGTTACTCGGAGTTTCACGTAAATGTTCATCGGACAGTTTTGTTACAAATGGGAAAGGAATAACAATGCAATCAAAAGTAATACTTTTGATTGCATTGTTATTCCTTTTCCCATTTCAGTCGTTTGTTATATTTCTGCTGCTTTTAAATAAAGTATATATATATATATA
>NW_026420938.1:0-218 GCF_001194135.2 Octopus bimaculoides
ATATATATATATATATACATACGTATACATACATACGTGCATATATACATAAACATACACATACTTGCATCAGGACATACATACCATTAAATGGTCATACATACACATATATGAGCAAACATTTACAACCTGTTCAGTTCTTCATACATCCTGATGTAATGCTCGCAAATAAAAAAATCAACGTTGTATCATACTTGATATATTAGATATTCCGAGTA
>NW_026420939.1:0-299 GCF_001194135.2 Octopus bimaculoides
AAAAAAAAAACGACTATTTCATAATTTGTTAATCTGTCATATCAGTAATCTTTGTATGATTACATTTCATAAAAACATAATAAAAGAATTCTTAAATTATATTCTTTTTTTAGTGTATCTTAGGAAGGGCATCATGCTAATAATAGACACATGCACTGGCAGTATTTCACATCTGTGTAATATTATTATCATTAGTGAATCGTTGGCACGCGGGACAAATTGCTTAGCAACACTTCGTCTGTCTTTGTATTGTGTGTTCAATTTCATCCGAGGTCGACTTAGCCTTTCATTCTTTCGCG
>NW_026420940.1:0-213 GCF_001194135.2 Octopus bimaculoides
CAGCAAGGAGCATATCCCCTTACCTGACCTGAATCATGTGAGATCAGATATAAAATTTCTCTCACTATATAATACAAAAAAAAAGATATATTTTATATCCAGTGGATGAAGATATCCTTTATTGGCAGCATAAGATTACCTTAGCACGAAACCAATTCATACACACGTACATGCACACATATATAAATATATATGTATGAATATATATGTATG
>NW_026420941.1:0-348 GCF_001194135.2 Octopus bimaculoides
TATATATATATGTGTGTGTATATGCATATATTGAAGCAGTGAATGTTCATATATGTAAAGATTTAGAGCTTTAGTAATTACGGTTGGAATAAATGATTAATTATCCATCAATTATGAATCAGTAATTATTAATTAAATGACAATCAAATGTCCGCAATCTAGCAAAACCGTGACTGGAATAAAATATATATAATGCCATGAAGAGTTACAGTTAAGACAATTCTCCTCTACAAATAAATAGGTACAAATCAAAAGTAGGCTATCAGTCAGCCGAAGACACAGTTATGTGTAGATAAATGAAACTATGTACTTGTGGTCATCAGAGGAACACACAAACGCAAACACAGA
>NW_026420942.1:0-708 GCF_001194135.2 Octopus bimaculoides
AGTAAACATCCCACAACTAAAAGAACTACTAACCATAATAATAATATTGTTCTGGGAAATAATAATAATCATAGCACACCCCCATACCCACCCACGCAATAAATTTAAGAGAAAAAATAAAAACTCTATCTGGTTAAATATACCCTTCAAATTCATGAATATTTTACAAAAAAATTTCCCTCCTTACCACAGATATAGTAAAATCTTCTCTTGTCATAAAATTAGAATTTCTTACTCTACCCTTCCTAATGTAGGTACAATCATAGCTAGGTTAAACAAAAAAAAAACATCAAGTCAGCTAGAATAAATGAAATTACAAATAATGGTCATATGAATACACATAATAATCCAGCCAATACCAATAATGATGCTACTAATAATTATACAAATAGAAGTGAAAATAACAATGGCGAAAGAAATTATGAAGATAGTAACAATATACTTAGTCCTACCAACCATAATTACAACCAACAATTAGAATGTATCAGTAATGACGTTACGGTTTTAACTGAAGTTGATGATAGGCCCAACTCCAACAGAAATAATAGTGATGAAGGACATAGTTCATATAATATCAATATGCCTAATGTGGAAAGAATATGTCCAACTAATAGCACATCAAGATATGAATTAAATAATGATGGTAATAATCAATGTAATACCTAATAATAGAATTGAAGAATTGATAAATGATATTAGTGTAAATAA
>NW_026420943.1:0-1535 GCF_001194135.2 Octopus bimaculoides
TGTCGTATTTGGGTAATTTCAACCAATCAACGACGTGTATTCGGTTGAAGGAAGCTACTGCTGTTTCCATAGTAACCAAAGATGCTGCGCATGCGCACAAGTAGCAGAAAGAAATACGAGAAAGATAATTTTATTTTATAAAATCCTAGTTTAATGTTTTGACATGCCGATACCCTCCTCCCCACCGCTGATGGAAGAGGCAGCGAACGTACTGTTTTCTGATTGGCTGAAAATTCTGAAAATTATCAAACTTTGAATACCTGTAATATTTTGGCAAAATTTTTCTCGAATAAATGAATAACAAATTCGGATTCAGCATAAAAAATTTCATCTATATCATACATTAAAGATTTTTTTAAAAGATAATTGTAAACAGTAACGAAAACCACAAAGATCCTTATCCCTGCTCGCCGCTATCGGGGCGGAGATGGTTGTCCGCAAGTGAAAGTCCCGTGAGCCAGAGTGGCTGCTCCATCTCATCTTCGCCATCCTCTGGGGCAACGCCTTTTCCATTTTGTCTGCCGGGACCATGAGAAATGTCTCTATAGTGTGAGAGGCAAGAGTCTCCGTTAATTTACCTTTATTGTAAAGTTGATGCAACCCCTAAAAAGTTATTAAATTAAGACATTAATAAGGTGTTTAAGTTAATCACTTCCTAGAGTAATTAACGGTCAGAAAACTTGGGAAAGAATTTAATTGGTTATCTGTCTGTCTCCCTCTCTTTCTTTCTCACTTTCTTTCTCACTTTCTTTCTTTCTCTCTCTCTCTCTCTCTGTCTCTCTCTGTCTCTCTCTTTCCTTATACATGTATGTGTGTATGTGTGTGTGTGTGTGTGTGTGTGTGTGTGTGTGTGTGTGTGTGTGTGTGTGTGTGTGTGTGTGTGTGTGTGTGTGTGTGTGTGTGTGATGTATGTGTATACATGTAGATTAACATATAGATATTTGTATAATATATAATCATCTCTCGCGGTTGACACGTTTGCTAAAAATAGTTAACATTTTAATTAGTAGGAACGTATCCAAACTGCATAATCAGCCGACGCTTAAATATACAAATACTAACAGATGATAAAAGATACAATCGTCAGATGGGGAATTACCTCAGCTGGTAGAGCGCTCGCTTAGCATGCGAGAGGTACCGGGATCGGTTCCCGGATTCTCCAAATGGTAACGCTTAAATTGTATTTTTTTTTTTCATATTGTAATTTTATGTTTCAGTTCTCGAAATAACAATATTCTCCTCGAGTTCAATTCTTTTGTTTTACTGAATATATTCAGTTATTGATTAGTATTTTTCATCTTTTACTTGCTTCTGTAATTAGACAGCGGCCATGCTGGAGCAAAGCCTTGAAGAAGTTTTAGTCGAATTAAACAACCCCAGTACTTTTATTCAAACCTAGTACTTATTCTATCGATCTCTATTGCCGAACCGATATGTTTCGGGGACGTAAACAGACTAACACCGGTTGTCAAGTGCTAGTGTGGGACAGACACACAGACAAACACACACACACACACACACACACACACACACAC
>NW_026420944.1:0-249 GCF_001194135.2 Octopus bimaculoides
CATAGTAATCAGAGTAACCTTCATAATTTTATTGAATTAGGCGCATATTTGCCATAAAAAGAAAATGTTACTATCGATCTATTTCATTCAAGGTAGGCACTACCTACTTTGCTTACCTAGGCGGCACATCACTGGTGTGTATGCATGCATGCATGCACATATGTATGTATATATGTATGATTATATGTATGTATCTATGTATGTGTATGCATGTATATATGCATGTATGTATGTATGTATGTATGTATG
>NW_026420945.1:0-205 GCF_001194135.2 Octopus bimaculoides
AGTGAAACTGTTGTGTCCTACACAACAAAAGAAATAATAGAAATGAGGAAGTTAATTACAAAAGAAAGCGGTGAAGTACACTTAAACATACCACAACACATATTAGAGGAAACAAGTAGAAAAACAATAATATATGAAATAATAAACACTAAAAATAGAAGGCCGGAACAGGCCAGTATAGACAAGATCGAAAGATGCTTGAGAT
>NW_026420946.1:0-312 GCF_001194135.2 Octopus bimaculoides
GTAAACAGTGGCTTGGTAAAAGGGAAAAAAGCTCAACCACAACCAAGAAGCGAACTTCATGGAAAAAAGGTTCCTCTCTCTATCTGGTGGGATTGCAAAGGAGTGAGTCCCTTTGAATTGTTTTCACCTAATGCAACAATCATTGCACAAGTCTACTGTCAGCAATTAGAGAGTTTGAACTAAGCTTTGAAGAAAAAAAAAACCCGCTTTAGTGAATCGAAGAGCTTGGTTGGGAAAATATTCCTCATCCACCTTATTCTCGCAACCTTGCTCCTTCAGACTACCATTTGTTTCATAGTTTACAGAATCATT
>NW_026420947.1:0-237 GCF_001194135.2 Octopus bimaculoides
ATATATATATATATATATACATACATATATATATATATGTATACATATATGTATATGCCTACACACACACACAAACACACATACATATATATACACACACATATATATACGCATACATATATATATAATATACTTATACACACTTGCATATATATGCACATGCATAAATATACACACATACATATGTATATGCATACATATATATACATACATATACATATATATATATATATATAT